>NC_090299.1:10126212-10429242 GCF_039906515.1 Pseudorca crassidens
TGAATGACTTAAGAAGACTGCCTGTAAATATGTATGTTGCAAAATAAAATTGAAAAACATCACCAGCGATATTCTATTTCTTCAACATACTATAGTTTACTAAAAATCTGGTGAAAAATAATTTTGTATAATATATTAAAATGACAATTTAATCATTTGAATATTCACATTCCTCTACTTGCGTGGCAGGAAGCATAATACTCTTTATACTTTATGACAGCGTAAATCACAGAAGCTAAAGTAATCAATAAAGCTTATGAAGTGATCTAATCTATTTCTGCCACTGAAAGAAAGAACAGCCTTCAAATATCCCGGATGATGGAGACTCTCCACTACAGTGAAAAACTTCTAGAAGCTGAGATCAGTAAGCTACTCGGGAAGTCATTCAAATGTTTCCTGAGCCTCAGGGTCAGGACACTTCTTTATGTATAAAGTGAACCTACGGTACAAGAGTTTAAGCCCATTACCCCTTGTAGGAGTCAGAAACATCTACTCTCTGTTCCCTGTGTGAAAGCACATCATAAACTGAAAGATCATTTAAAAGTAAGCCCCATTAGAGATCTGTCCAGCGAATAATCAGTTCTTTTAACTTTCCTCTGTCTTATTCTTGAACCATTTTTGAAGATTCTCTTCAAATATGTCTCTAAAGAGTTTTTTTTCTGTTTAACCCTAAAGTGCTGAGATGAGCATAGTTGTGTTAACTATTAAAATGGGTCGCTGCTTTGTCTTTGATCTTCCCACTGGAACGCCCTTATATTTGCTTTTATTTTTTTAATATAGTTGTATCTTGTTCATATTGTAAATGTTTTCCTCCTCTCAAAAAATTACAAAAATATTTGAAATTAAGTATGTATATAATTTAAAAAATTACATGCTATGGTTTATTATGAATTATAAAGACTGAAAGCCTTCTGTTAGTATAATATAGACTGTCTTTCTGTCTAATAATTGTAGCTCAGAGCAATATAAACTTGCATTCTTATATTTATTTCATAATGTTCACAGCATCCTCATGTTAAATTTCCTTTCATCAAACAATATGCCTTTTTATTCTAGTTTGACAGTTAAGAGATTATAGAATATATCTAGAAAGCAAGAGTTCATTTGAAGGAGGTGATTCCCATTTGTAAACTTGATTAGTTTTTTAGAAAGGAAACTTTTTGAAATAAATGACTCAAATAAGACTTCAGACCACTCACCTAAGAAATACATCGTAAAGCCAAGTGTTTATTTTTAGTTTAGTCTATATATGTACGCAATGCTTACAACATAATTTGCAATTATTAAATGCCTATTAAATTAAAAGATAAATCCATGGGTATTTTAAGGGATAAGAAATCGGTAAGTGTAGTTTTGTGGATTAGAAATGTACATCAATAAATGCATCCTTTCTAAGATAGGAGACAAACATATTGAGCATAATATTCTCTTTATAGACATTTTAGCTCTAGAAATTCTGGCACCCCTAAGTGCCAGAACGTAGTTACCAAAACTGCTATTTTTTAGTTGTGATAGAGACTGTATATGAACTTGAGGTCACAAAATAGAAATGAATTGGACTTCATTTGCTTACTAAGAATGGTGTGGGCAAAGACAGAATTAATTTCATAAGCTGCAAGCTACCCTTGAGATCAAGCAGTGTTCATGCACTGTGCAAAGCCCTATATGTACCACCTGTGAAAATTACAGTATTTAGTATTACAAATGGAGCTTATTTTTAAACCACATTTTGTTGTTAGTTAAAAGACTTCATAGCCTTGAAAATAGGGGCTTCTATCTGTCTACAAGTAGAATCCAAAAGTATGGCAGAATACCATTACCTTCACATAGCTTTGTTTGAGCAAGTGAGTCTCCCCAAACATCATGAATTTCTTGTAGATAGAAAATCCATAGGCTTTTAGAAATTTCTATATACTTGTATGTGTTTGTGTGTATGTGAATATGTGTGATTTAAAACTACCTTCTTATTAAGGCAATAGTACATTCACCAAGAAATATCTACTCTATGGGTTACTGCAACCTTGTCAACTACCATTAATATATATATTTTTAACATTTTTATTGGAGTATAATTGCTTTACAGTGTTGTGTTAGTTTCTGCTGTATAACAAAGTGAATCAGCTATATGTGTACATATATCCCCATATCCCCTCCCTCTTGCATCTCCCTCCCACCCTCCCTATCCCACCCCTCGAAGTGGTCACAAAGCACTGAACTGATCTCCCTGTGCTATGTATTAACAGGGTAGGTGTAATTACAGTAACTCAATTTTGTTTGGTTTAAAAATCTTTGTCTCTAATTAATTACTTTAATTAAGAGTGCTTTAAAATCTACAACAAAAACCAGTGATAGTATATTAACTCCTTTAATTAGACAATATACTTTGATTATTATCATTACCTGAATTGATTTAAGCAAGATATCAAAAAACACATGGTAATCATCTAGACACAAAAATTGTCAATATTCTAAATATCTTTTTAAATGCTAAAGAAATAAACTTTTATATTAAAATATTTGTTTAAAAAAACTTAGCATGACAATGTACTTGCATTTTATAGATTGAATGGATGTATTCCAAACTTACCTAGAAATGTCAAAAATTATGCCTTGAAAGCTTAACAAATTTTTCCTGAGGGCGAAAAAAGTAATAGGACATGACCCTACCAAGAACACTTTGGTCACCATCCAGGCTCTCTTTGACAAACAAAACCCCCTTGCCTGAATGGTATCTTAAAATCAAGTCTGGAGACTGAATTCTTTTTAAATGCTCCGCCCCTACATTGGCATATATTTAGGAAATGGAACTCTCTAACACATATTGCTCTCCATGTTTATAATATCATTGAAAAAATTTCTGGAATTCTTTACCATAATGCACTAAAATGTGGAAACTTATTTTTTCCACAACTATTTGAAAATTGCATTCTTTAGCTGGCAATAAAGAAATACCCTTGAAACTTCTTTTGAAGAAAATCCACTCAATTAACTCTTACTTTAATAATGACAAAAGATCTTTCATTTAACTTAGACAAATACCTTGATTATGTGTCTCTACATTCTAACAAGACATCCATATGCTTCTTTAAAGAATAAATGGTTCCTTTTTTCTTCTTTGAGAATTATGGAGCTGATATTTACTGACATTTAGATACTTATATTTCTAGTAGTTTCCTTCAAAACAATATTATAAGGAGATCAAATTAGTTACTTCCCTGTAAGGTTGAAATTAGCATTAATTTTCCAAGTAAAGGTTTGGAAAATTCCTGCAAGGCATTAGTTATTCCTCTGAGTATAGGGATGTTATACCTGTTTAGACTTATTTGCAACAAACAACATCACTGTATCACAATATTAAACCAACTACTAGTGACATGCACAACTTTGTCTTCTATATGAAAACCAAGCAGAGAAATTCCAGCAATGAAAGATAGGGAAAACTTAAGAATAAATACATAAGATCTTCATTTAAAAAATACATAGCCATGTATCTAATTTATTAACCACTAATAGCCTACTTAAATAGTGATAAGATTTCAAAATAATTCAACTAACACTTTAGATAACTAAGCCATGAAAATAAGTGGAAAATCTTCTGGGCTGGTAAATAAAATACTAATAGCACAATTTTTACAAGGTTATTTTCAAAAAAGAGACACAACACACATGACTTAGAAACAGAGTGTAGAAGTATGGCTATTTATTTAATATACTTGATGATCTAACTTCCCCTAACATCATTCAGTTGCTTCTATGTCAAAGCAAATAGCAGATTAATAACAGGAACTGCAGGCTCAGAAGGGTTGAAATCTGACTCACTGAAAAGTGAAAGCTAACCACTGGTTTTCTGTATCTAGAAAAACATCCCCACACTAAACAGGTTAGGAACCCAAGACTACAGGTGCCAATAACTTCTTAAGCAGAGTTGCCAGATAAAATACAGGGTGTCCAGTTACAGTTGAATTTCAGATAAACAGTGAATAATTAGTTAGTATACATACCCCCCACGCAACATTTGGGTGTCATGTATTTTTATTTGTTAGATCTGCCAACCATATCCTCAAGATATCAGCTACATGATAGCACAGATGATACTAGTTACCACTGAGGAGAATGCTCAATGCTGTTTTTCCTAGAAAAATATTACACTATATTCTCTAATTAATTTGTAGAACTGTAGTTCATATAATATATTTTGTACATATTTCCATGTAAAATGATTTTAAAATTAAGATGTAAGAATTCAAAAGGAGATAAAATATAAAAAATCAGTTATCTATTATCATAGATGAACACAATCTTGTCATTTAAATTTTTTTGTATTATAATTAAATTTTAACCTTGATTTCAATTGAAGTATTTGTTTTTGTGAGGTAGATATAGCATATTTGATAAAATGTCCTTTCTTCTTTGCATAAGAACCATACTTTTTAATTATTTATTCTAAAATTTAAATCTAAATATACATTCTAATTTTAGTTCTATTCTAGAAACTCATTAAACTACCTCCCTCTTGGCCCTTCAATTTAATCTAGAATCAGATAATTAGAGATTTGAAAACCGATAAGCAGTGAATCAAACTCAGATTTAAAAACATCACAAAAATGCAAATTTGTTAAAATAAGATCACTACCATGCTTGTTAAACATTAAAAATCATTTTAGTTATGTTCTAATTAAATGACAAGAGTTAAATTCTTACACAGTTATATTACATTCCATAACTTTAAACTTTGTGTTTGATTAGGGTTTTTCCTAATTACTGCAAATATTTAACCACCTAATAAAGTCAATAAAAGTCATGTTATACATTTACTATTTATGAAAAGTATCACAATAAATCTAGGAAAAAGTTCAAGTTTTAAATAATTAACCTGTTAAGGCCAGTATTTGTTTAAATAATTAACCAGGTTAAATAGTATTTACAATGTATATTTATATATAACATATCTACAACATTATTAAAATATGACTAAAGTACAAATGTACCTACATGTCTCGTAATAAAATTCTCACAGAACAAAATAAAAATGTTGTATCCTTGTTTTAAAAAAAGTATCTGAGATACTCTTTAGTTGCCACAATGCCATAAAGAAAAATCTGAAAATAACTTGTGCAATACTGATGATAAACAAAAATACCAAAGGCTTAAAAACTGTTACATGAAAACCCCAGGAACCCAAAGGAAAGCCAGATAAATTACCTCTAGCCCTGGTTATCCCGTATTACAACAGTCTCCTGCTTATACTCATATCTACAGTGGATCCCACTTTATGTTCATGTATAAGATTACCTCATTTTTACTTAATGTTTATGTATATGTTTGCGAATTATATGCGACAGACAACTGAAAAGAAATAGACTGTGAAATTAGCAGTTGGTGATATTGAAATATGAGGATTAAGGAGTTATTAAAGAGAAAGCAATCATTCAGAAAAAAAATAAATAAATAAAAAATAAAAGAGCTAGTAGCAGTATATGTAAGGCCAGAATAAAAGAACATGAAAATCAAGGAACGTTGAAAAATGATGAAATCCAGGAGAGTGTATGTTAGGAGTGGAAATGGTTAGGTTTTGGGGGGTTGTTTGTTTGTTTGTTTTGCCATTCAGAGATTACTATAATTATATTAATTTATGTAAATTGGGAAGATGCCTAAATAACTAAGGAGAAAAAGAAATGCACTCGCTTCCTTGGTTTCAGGGTGGTTCATTTATTGATTAATTGATGTAGTCTAATATGGCTTTATGGGTATTTACTTTGCTCCAGACAAAGTTCTGGGATTTGAGACTGTAAAATGAATACACATGGATTCTTCCCTAAAAGATCTACCAGTCCAATAGGCTAACAATTGTTTTATAGGATAGTTTAACAATAGCAATTACATATAACATCTATAACAAGTTACAAGAAGATTGGATATATCTCTTTGTCTGGGAAGGCTTCCCATTAAAGGTAAAAGGAGTTGAATCTTGATGGATGAGTAGATGGCCAAGCAGCCGGGGTGGGAGTGGTTTTTCCAATGAGAGAGCATTCCAGAGGGAGAATGGAATGTCAAAGTGCAAGGGCCTGGGAAAAACAGTGTATCAAGAAGCCTACAATCACTGAATGGCATGAAACTAAAAAATGTAGGCAGGGTTTAAACAAAAAACTTTTAAAGCTAATAACAGCGTGAACGTTATTGCAGCCGAAACAGAAAGCCTCTCAAGATTTTTAAAGAGGAACATATTAAAGTCAAATGTCTATGAATATAAATAAATTCTCTAATTATTTGACAGTGGAAGCCAGACAGAGAAGTAGAGGGGTTTTCATTAATTTTTGTGAATTAGGAAGAAATGACTGGGTTCGGGGAATGCAAAAAAGAAAGTACGCCTGTGTCTTCTCACAGAGCCCAGCCGAGGATCCAGGGTTTATACTTTACACATCTGGAAATAGTTTGCATTCCATCACCCTAAATCTTCCAAAAGTGACAAAGTGTTCTGCAGTCAGAATGACTGCCTGGATGTTTCGTGGTTGATAACTCAATTCTAAGATAATTGTGACAGAAAAAAAGCAGTGATATGAGCTGCTCAAGGAAGTGATTCTATCCCATTGTCTCAAGCCTCAGGTTCTGTCAGCAGCAATTAAAGCCAGGAACCCGTAGAAAAGATGGGACATTTTTTTCCACAGATTTTAACAAAGAAAAATAAGGCATATAATGATCACAAATATTAAATACACTGTATAAGATTTATATATGATTTATGTAAGATTTTTATATGAATTTTTTTTAAAAATAAAATACTGCTTCAGGGTTTATTTTTTTCACAGAGAGACCCTCACAAGTAAATCTCACCCTAGGAACATCTGGTCTGCAACTCACAGAAATGGTGAAGACACAGGGACAAATTTAATCATGGCATTTAAAATAACGTATTTAAAGTGATTAAATGTCACATACATTTGATCAAATCTTTCCTATCCAAAAATAACTCCCGTTGTATCTCGATCTACTAGTATTTTCAGTTATCATCTTCCCTAGTATCTACTTTTCACTTCTAAAAATCTTAATTTAAAAAAGAAAGCATACTTGTTTTCTACACTGTCTCACAATTAATTGTGAGATTGGGGATGCAATCTTCTCCCAATCATGCAGTCTCAAGACCTGAGAACCATCCTTGATAACTACTTTCTTTGCCTTTTATTCTTACATTTATAATTCTAATACTATAATTTTTTTTCAGAACGTCTCTGATCCTTCCCCTATCATTCTCCGTCGGGCCTTTATTACCACAAAAATTGACAACGGCAGTAATGCTCTGCTAGTAAACCAAAAAC
Organism: Pseudorca crassidens; assembly: GCF_039906515.1. Taxonomy (NCBI): domain Eukaryota; kingdom Metazoa; phylum Chordata; class Mammalia; order Artiodactyla; family Delphinidae; genus Pseudorca; species Pseudorca crassidens. The sequence goes on from NC_090299.1 coordinate 10,133,526, forward strand.
AAAAATTAAACCCCATGTAACAAATCCTTACTGACTTTCTTCTAAATAGTCATAAAGATAAAAAGAAATAAGCACATATAATGCATGGAACTGGGCACTGGAACTTAGTTGTTAGGCCTCTTGTTTTCTAGGCAAAATCATGATACCTATGCAGAACTGATGGGAAGGTAGAAGACAGAAAACAGAGAATCATAAAATCAAGAGAATTACACCTGAGAGAGTTCAGTGAATAAGGCATAAACAAAAAAGTAAAGTTTGGGCAGTTTTTCAGGTGTTTCTCAAAAGGGCTTGTGACATCATTTGCTAGTTCTTTCTGACTGTGAAAGACAAAAATACAAAAATATAAATATAAGGGTAACTGAAAGAGTTTATCAGATAATAGGGTTTTAGGGAAGAAAAAGGAGGCAGGAAAATCTTTGGGCTTCTGCGTGTGAAGACTGATTTATGGCAGACATAGATATCTTTGGTATATCTTATAGAAAAACCCAATTTTCCACACTAATAGACTCTTTACATTTACTTTTTGTGATAATTTTAGGGCATTTGTGTCTCTCACACAGGGATATCAGAACTCTTTGGAGTAACAATATCTTGCCTAAGGCCAGAATTTATCTAAAGGGTTAGTACAATTGTCAAAATGTAGGTTAAGTCAAATTGGATATGGACATCTATTTGTATCACTTTAAAAAATTTTTGACCTGAAGAAATAGTCTTTATTTTTCTACAATCATCAAATATAATATGCTGCTTTCTATATGAAATAAAAATCAGTTGTTTCAAAAAAGAGTATTCTTTATCAGTTTATTTTTACTGTTCATTGCTCATAATCAAATATCTCCACTCATTGGACAAGTAAAATAATGAGAATACGAAATGTTTAAAGTTATAATCATGCTTCGTGACTAACATCTTATAAAACAAATAAAGCTTAGTCTTTACTGGGCATTATAACTTTGGTTCTCATCTATCCATTTCATTAGTTTCACAGATGAAAAAGAAAAATAGGGATACTGTACTTTTAAAGCATATGTATTATGTGAAAGGATATACACTGCAGATGTAAAATAGTGATATATCATGAAAAGAACATTTGGAGTCTGATTTTTCTCTGGGAGTAAAAGAAAGCATAATTAGTTCTATTTAAACCCAGAATTTAAATTTTCTCCATACTCAGGCTGATGTCATTGTTCCAATTTTAACTGAATATATGGTTGCCCTGAACACCTAATGAGTGCTTCCTTTGGGCCAAGCACTCACTGCTTTAAATATGTTAAATAATTTAATCTCCACAATGAGCTTTTGAGGATCTATGTCACAGATAAGGAAAATGAGTTACAGGAAGATTAAAGAAATTACAGAGGTCACACAGCTAGTAACTGGCTGGATCAGTATTTGAACCATGGCAGATTGGCAGATTGGCTCTATAACTGGAGCGCTTAACTACACACAACTTCTCTGATGTGAGGACCAGTATAGAGATCCACTCTTGTAATTCTGCAGCAGGCTATGTGTCCAAAGAAAGTACATGCATACTTTGAGAACAAAATCAGAAAACGATGTCTTGTGAAATTAAATGTTCCAAGCTATCGTAAAGTCAAAATGAATAAAATTAGTGATGCTTAGGAAAACCTATCCTGAAAATAATGACTAGAGTCTTTTTTAAATATTTACTAAGGACACCACAATCCAAGTAGGTGAGCAGGTGGTACTCCACATACATCATAAAGGAAGAGGAAAACTTTTCACTGGTATTGTAATATGTCCGAGGTTGGTTTCTTCATTTTTTTCAAAACCACTTCAAAGGAAGTTTGTATGAGGTATTATGAGGTATGGAGTGGAGAGATATCAATAATTGAAAATGCTTTTGCATGTTTCTAGCACGGCCCAGAGCAGATGACACTGAGATGACTTGATCCGAGTTGATTTGATCTGTGCAGGAGGTATAGTATCCTTATAGGATGAGGATGCCTGAGGCTTTGATCACTAGTAATGAAGTTGATCTGATGTCCTTTACACCTTCTCAACCACAGTTCTCATAGTATTTCTATTTTTCCCCTGGATATCTCCAGGAGTATTTCAGTTGATTGTTATTACATCTGTATTTTAAATTAAGATATTGATCCTATTTTCACATCAGTCTGTGATAAGAATCATTTTCCTATATGGCTGGCCTTGAGAACATTTACATAATCTAGATCTACGGCAGACAAAACTGAAGGCCACCATGCCTACAATATAGTATGTCTTCAATAATAAGTTTTCTTGAATGTGGGTCACACTGTTTTTGTCAGTAGCTTGGGAAGGTCAGTTTAAAACAGCTGGTTAAAAACCTTTTTACAGTTTCAAACTACCATAGCACTACTTTACAATAAAGAATAGTGTTATAAACAATAGGACCTATTGATATCTACCCCTCAGAATTAGAAAGCAGTTGAAATGTGAAAAACTTTAATAGATTTTTTAAAAGACATAGATTTAAAACGAATTTCAAAACAATATAATATACCCTTTGTAAATTATGTTAAATGCTTTTATTTAAAGCAAAGGTAATATTCCCCCATATTGAATTTTTTAGCACACCTTTTATAAGCATTAAGAAATCACAGTTCCTATGAAGAATTCCTACAAGGCAAGCAATTTAAGTTCTTAAGGATTATGTTTGTAGATTTCAAGGTCAATTTTAAGTCTGAGAGACGAAAATAAAATTATTCAATGTCAAGTATTTGCCTAAAAACAATTCTAAAGTAAGCCTGCATTAAAAAAAAAACAAAACTTTCCCAGTCACATTTCAATAGAGTCAATATTTTGTTGTTATAATTTGAGAAATAATTATCTTCCCACCGTTTCATAATATAATTTAAAAATATAGATTTCTCAAATCCTTAGTTTTAATTCAACTTCAAAGGAGTTAAAATTCACTCCAGTTTATCAATAAAAGGCATTTCTACATTGTCCACTACCAAAAACCCCTTTGCCTATATAAAATTGAGTATATTTATATAATCATAAAATATTCTCAAACATTTCTAAAATTATTTACTATAATCTGAAATTCATAGAGCTTATTTTATGACCCTTAATTGATGAGAAGAACTATCACTTTGTAACACTGGTTGTATATTTATGAAATTGTAGTGTGTCATTTCATCTTCTCATGCCTATAAAATAGGCACTCAGTAGTAGCTACTACTGTTCTTAAATCAAGCATTAATGTTTATCTAACACCATTCCCCCATTTGACTGTTTTCCCTTTCTTAAGTGCATGATTTATTCATGCCTCCACCCTTACCAAGCTAATGCTACATTTTAATTTACTCTCCAAAATATCAATCCAAGATATAATGATCATATATAGCCTATTTGCTATATCCTCCAAAATAATTAAGAAAGCACGTATCATCACTAGGTTTAAGGAAAGTAGGCCACTTGACCCTGAGTCACTAATGATAGCTGCTACAATTTTATTTGTAAGTCATTCCACAGTAACTGACACCAAGGATTTTCCTTAAAATTCAGCAGAGGATAATATGATACCAAAATGGAAAATTCTTATTATAAGAGAAATAAGCCAACTCAATAAAGAGAAGATTCAATATTTGATGAATATATTTAAAATATTTAAAATATCTTCATATAGATATTAAAATCTATAGTCATGTCTTTTATAAATTATTATATATAATATGAAGTCTTAAATCTTTAAGTTGTAATGCATACTTTTAATAGACATACTCTATGGTACTTATTGCATATATAAAATATACTAGACTTTTTCATACTCAGCTTTTGCACTATATATATTTTCCCAAATTTCCTTCTAAAACTAGGATTTTTAAATTTCTGTTCCTAGACATTTAATCATCCATTGCAATTCAGTGTGTGAGAGGGAAAAAAAGGATTTAGGAAGCCAAATGTTTCCTTCCCCAAATTCCAAAATATGAAAGATAAGAAGTCATCTGTGTAGAAACAGGAAGGAAAGGAAATATATAAAAATCCAAGCTTTCTCAATTGCCTTTCCTTTTCCCCTAGTAAAACTGAGCCCCATCCTTCACTCCTTTAAACCAGACCCAGTATTAGAAAAGCATTCTGTGGGAATACATCACAGGGCTAGAAAGTGCTATTCCGCCAAATTACAGTTGGCGTATGCATACGTTTGTAGTTTGTAAAGCTTTCTAGGTAATGTGCTTCCATTTCTCTTAGGAGCAAATACCAATGTCAAGGTCAGAATATTTATCTGTGAAATATTTGTTTAAACACTTAACATTTGTTTGGTCACCTCTCCCCTTTTCTTCTTAATTCACAGTCCCTCAATCCTTTAGAGTCTCTTCAGATAGGTTATTTTCCACAATGTTAATCTCTTTATTCAGAGTCTCCTTTAAGCACCATAGTCTCCAGTTTGCCACAATCCTCTAATCTAGGCTCAAAGAAATGCGAAATAGACGCATTTCAATTTTTCTACTCTTTTGTTATAATCTGGTATTCAAATCAACATATTTAAGTATTTGTTTCTGTAAAACACCACTAAGTTAACAGAAGATTATGTTTCAATCAAAGAGAAGATATAATGACAAGTATCAAGCATTTCTGAAATACTAGACATGATAAGAACTCCAAAGATAGTAACAGAAATCATATCCAAGGAGAAACATCCTAACTAAATTATCTTTTTAAGCTTACACACTGATATGTTTTAGCTATGATATTTGCTTTCCCTATATTATCAGAGAGACTAACCAGCTATTACATTTTAGTTAAACTCAAATATATTACATTAGTTCATTTATTCAAACTATGTAAATTTTAAAAACCAGAAAAATTAATCTTTGGTTAGAGCCCAGGACAGTGGTAACACTTTGGGTGGTAGTAACTGAAAGGGGACAGAATGGTGGACTTTTTGAGATCCTAGTAATGTTTTGGCTACTGGACACAGTACCCAGTTAGTGTGGTCACTGATTACACAGGTGTGCTCCTTTTGTGAAAATTTCTTGAGTTATACGTTTGTGATTTTTGTACTTGTCTATATGCATATTGTACATCAATCAAAAGTTTTAAAATAAAAAATAAAAGTGCGTTGCTATCAACAAACCTTATTTTAATCATGAATCAAATTAATTGTAAATGTAAATAATAGTTATGAGAAAATTATGGAAATTTGAACAACAGCCAATCAACGATAGCAAGAAAATTTTTTTGGAGGAATATTATTCCTGTGGTTATGTTCAACTTTATCTTTAATAAATATGCTGAAATATTAATGAATTAAACAGTAGGGTTTCTGGGTTTGCTTTAAAAATATGAAAGAAGAGGAAGTGTATTAGGTTTTGGATGAAACAAATTTGTCAAGAATTGATAATTGTTTAAGTGGAGAGTTTAGTAAACTATTCTCTTTTTTGAATAAGCTTGAAATTATCCATCATTTAAAAAATGTTTAAAAATATAACTTAGTAGAATGTATGTGCTGTACATAATATCATTCCCTATTACCATTGTTCTTACCAAAAAGATTGAGGTAATTCAAGAATCAATATATATTCACCAAAACAGATCTAGATTTCATGACCTCCAATGTAATCATCTGATGAATAATTATATGGCAAGTAAACCTTAAAACCACACTACTAGTGACTAGCAAGGGGATTGGTTCTGGCATCAGATTTATTAATAGTGAAAGAAAAAGGTACAATTATTTTATACTAATTTTACAGGTCAGTTTCAAGGTTTTCTATATATTTTTTTAAGAATAAAATGATAGCAACTGTCAAACTATAATTTTAACTCTCCAATCTATGGACCTATTACTCCTACCACCATTTTGATTAAACCTACATGTGAAGTATTATATTTTAAACACACCATCAGGTGTACATCATCAAGACAACTTATTACATTTACTTTATCTACTGTTGCCATTTTTGACTCAGAACTTTTTACCAATATGTTGCCCTTTGAGACAAAGCCCGGTGATGTTTAGTTAGGTATGAGAGAAGCTTTCTGCCCTGGCTATTTCTTTATCCAGGGTGATTCAAAATTTAACCCAGGAAATATACGTTTGATATTGATTTTATTTATGTATTACTTCTCGGCTTAGGACTTTTTTATTTTTCCAAACACTTATTTTGACAAAAACATTTACAGATATGCTTTTTATGGAATAACGTAGTAATTATCCAATTTTCAGCTGAAACATAGTTATTGGCATAAATATGAACCTTGGAACACTTGATGACAAACTAATGTCAATTTTCCAGTTTGTGTAAAATATACAATTAAATATCCAACACAAGTAATATTAGAATCTTGTGTAGGATTCCAGCTAACACCAACATTAAAAGAGAAAAAAAAGCCCTACTGATTACAACATTTTTACAAGCAGTAAAAATAATGTCTTCCTCATAATACAGAGATCTATTTCCTCTACAGTGTCATGGTTAATTTTGTTATATTATGCAATATGAACTCATCCTCAAAAAGTACAACCAGGACCCCAAAAAATAAAGGAACAACCAAAATTGATTGTATCACTTATCTGTTTCTCAAAAAGCACCATATTATCATGTTAACAGCTTCCGATAATGAAATAGCCGTTAGTTAAATAAATTTACTCTTATGTTAAGCATAATCTCTGTCTGTTCTTTCTCTGGTAATTGATAGATATAATTAAAAATTAAACTAAATTAAAAACATAATGCTTCTCTATGGGTTGCAAATATGCACAACTCTATCCATACAACAGAATCATTAAAATAGAACACAGAAAATATATTTATAATCACTTGTTGAACTCAATGATTTAAAAACTCTTTGATAATTTAGACAACACTTAAGAGGACAGGTTATAAAAATTTTATTGAAATAAATTTCACATATAATCTTTTCAATCCCTACAGTTAAAAGAAATGTATCTCTAGGAAAAAGAATATGGTTAAGTGCCTAGACATAATTTATAAATATAATGTCATATACTATATCAATTAAAAAATCAGAAATAAAATCCTGATTTTTATCTGTAAATTTTCCAGCTTACAATTTGTCCATGTCTTTTTGTATGTAATTATATTTTGGGGTTCAATCTTTCAAATCTTCTATACTGTCCCCACCTAAACTGATGTAGTTAATTAGAAATCACTAACACAGTAATTAGGGAGTCTTATTAGACCTAGATATAAAACTTCCAAGATTTTTATTATAATTTAGGAAACATTAAATGGACTCACATTATGCTGAGTTTAGTCCTGATTCAGTAGTATTATTTAATCTTGAACAATGAACCTTATAGTCCAAAACAGTTTCCAAGCTATATTGTCTAAATGATACTAATTCCTATTAAAAGGATTTCAGAAGACTCAGACTCACTCAAAAAAAGTCTGGCACGTTGAGTATTGAACAATGTTTAATAATATTTATAAGCAATTGAATTTGTATATTCCAGACTTATTTACAATATCTTTATAATTTGATGCATTTAAATTTTGACCCAAAATCTTCAGTATGATGAGGCAGGAAAAATTCCCAAGTAGATATTCCTTTTCACTGAATAATTCTATTTATATTTTAATTGATAATCTTCCTTTGTTAGGCTCACATGATGCACAAATGCTTATATGGATTTACTTCCAATGTACAAAAAAAGAAAGAGAATGAAAATGGTCTGTAATATAAAATGAGGTATATAAATATATTAACGTGCTAAATGTTGATTCAATAAAATGCAAAGTGTGCGCAAAGTAAACTGCTTTATGTAGATGAAGAATCATTTACGAAGCAGTGTAAAACACTGAAAAAGATATAAATTACTTTAACCAATTGTCTTCTCTATATGACCTTAAATGTTTTATTTCACCATGTATCCATGAACTCAAAAATGTAATTAATAACATGTAAATAAATAACTCCTACCTGGGAACTAAATAAGAAATATAAGTGACCATAATGAAGAAAATGTATATATGTATATACATTAGCTTTATAAAAATGTGAAGGATGAGAGCTAAAGTATGAAAGCTTTATTAGTAAATAAAACATGTAAAAGATTGTTTTACAGACCTGGTAAGAAAGGGGGGCAATTAATATTCTAAGAGTGTTAAGAAATTAAAAAAAAAATTAATTCCCCCTTAGAATATGAGGTAAGACCCTTGAATAAATCAAAAGAAGTTTAAAATCTTAAAGTACTGAAAAACACCATCATATTTCACAAAACATCTTGGTTAGGTGTATTTCAATATTTTGAATGAGTTCAATATCTATCTTCCCTCATAAAACCTTGTAGGTACTATCTAGAGAGAAATACAACTAATTTAAAACATGTTTTTTTAATTGGAAGAAAAGAAGAGAGTTTGCCTAGAGATATCAAAAGCTGTGTGTAGATGTGTGTGTCAAGTAAAGTATGATGACAGTATTAAAGAAAGTTTGGGTGCTTTAAAAACACTCATTAGTCCATTAATTCATTTTCTATCACATAATTATTTTGCGTTTATAATATGCATGGCTGGGTAATGAGTCTAAATATGCCAAGGGAGTATTGGATATTAACTAGTTTCAATGCACCCAAAGGCACACATTTTAAATGATATGTGATAAGTCACAGAGAAGCACTGCTGTCTGAAAAAGTAAAACACAAATTGCCTACAGAAATTGCCAGATGTATAGATGTAAAATGAACAGTTCTGTTTCATATCTGCACCTCAGAAAGATTTTTATAGCTTTCATTTAAATCCTATTAGTTGAGGCAGACCATTGCTCAACAACTAAAGGGAGAAGAAACAAGATAGTCTTATGATATCTCATTTATCTAGAGCATACAAAGGTTCCAGTCAGCTGCTGCACCATTTAACTGGAGTAATTCCATAAATTGTGAATAGATTACCATTTTTCAAAGAAGTGAAATATTGTAAAATTCAGTGAACATTTAATTCTAACAGTAGATATATGGAGAATATGAACTGGGATCAGGTTTTTTCTGATCCTGAGTTGTCATTTGTTTCTTGCTCACAGAGTTGATGTGAGTAAACTATTTTGATTACGAGAGATTAATTCATAATTACAGAATAAAAGAATTTAATGGAAAAATAGAAATACTGGTGTGATTCAAAAACCAGAGATTTGTCACAAAGAGATAAACTAAAAAAGTAAGAAAATTAGTTAGACTCACAAATCTATAGGTATTCTTATAAAGACAAGTGAGAGAACAAAAATCTCAGAAATAGGATATTATTAAAAAAAAAAGTAGCACAACTTGGAGAAAAAGTGAACAGAAACAAACATATCTATTAAAAAGGAAAAATTACTGAAAAAGACGTCCATTCATTAGTAACATATGGACCTAACAGACAAAAATGTCAAAAGGCCACCTATAAAAATACTTTCTGTGGAATTTAATATTTGATAAAGTGATGCTATGCTTATGACATTAGAGGAATATACGAATTCCAGAGAAAACACTACACAGGGGTACATAAGTATGAGGGTAATCTGTACCAGTAAGAAAAGTCATTTTATTTTGAATACTGTATATGCTCCTATATATATTTCATAATTCGTTTGACTTCAACAAATTATGAAAACTTAGAGGGCCAACTAAGATAATGAAGGAATTGGAAGACGTGTGACTCAACAAAACACACTCTACGACTTCAAAAAAGTAAAAACTTGAAGTGTTAGGTAGAAATAATATAGATGCCAAAAAGAATGTTCCTAAAATGAGGGTTACTGAAAAGAAGTCAAAGTGTCAGCAGCATTTTAAATGCAATGTTTCAAAGTTCTGACATCTTTTCTTACGTTATGATATGTATGAGTTGGGTTGAAATTTCAAAAGGGCTCAAAAGTAGGCAAAAACAAAGTTAGGTCAGGAGACAGCTGCTTTTTTGACACACCTGGACTAGTCTAAATGTTGTATGCTATGAAAGCAGAATCAATTGTAACACTTTTCAATAAATGGTTTCCTACAGTCCTACGATTGTAGAAAATTTCATGGATTTAGGATTTAAAAATCATGATGTCCATGTAGGTTTTTTTCACTTTATTCAATATAATTTATTATTGTATGACCTTTTAAACAAATGAAAGAAAGATTTCACACATACATTTTAGATGAAATTTCATTGGCCATCTATCTTATGATTGTTTTCAATTCTTAGGGAATGACTAAGTTTTTGACAAGAAATCAACAGGTTTCCAAATAACAAATCCTCATACCTTTAGTACTGTATTGTTTAGGCGGATTTAAACTGAAAGATATGCTTGTTTCCAGACAAAAAAAATCTGAAGAGATAATGTTCAAAATGTGAAACCAAAATCATAAGCAAGAATGATTACAAAAATAATATTAAACATGTTGTTTTAACTTTTGGGCTTTTCTAAATTACATTAATGCTATAACTTTTACCAGTTATATTCTTGAACTTGAATTATTTTTATGATCTTTATTTTTTCAGACTATCTAGATGTTTTATGTATAACTTACTGTGTCAGTTGAAAGACTCAGTAATTTTAAATAACATGTCAGTAATTTTAAAGAAATTCTTGAATCCTGTATGAAAAATATAACTAGTTTTAAACTCCAGAGAATATTTTTATTTCATTTTAATAAGTGTTGAAAACAATTATTGATTTTTATTAAGACAAAGTATTTTCATATTTTTTATTACTTTAATAAAAATTAAAGCTAAATTTTAAAACATTTTAAGATAAATCTAAACACTATATTTTGACTATATGACCATGTTTAAATTTATTTCCTCCATCTTTCAGTGTATCCCTTTGGTCCTTATCAGAGTATTAGCAATATACAACATTATGACAAAAATAAGAGGAGGCATGCTTGTAAAGAGCTCATGACTAATGAGACAAGGTTTAAGAGATATGCTGAAAATTTCTCCTGATTAAAAAAATAAGTTCCATTCCATTAAATGTATTACGTATAGTCTTCATGGATCTTTTCTTATACATTAAAAAAAGAAGAAATATAATTGTATATAGGTATTTTTTTAGAAACACAAAGTACATTGTTTTTAATGTGCATACATGCACTTTTATGTAAAAGTTGTTTTCTTACAATTTTTAAGTTTAACTTTAGCAATCAGAGGTGTAGAAATGGAAAGTTCTTGGGTGTAGACAATGATCTCATTTGTATTATTAAGCGTATCACCATTTCCCTGTCATCATTTTATAAATGACAGTGGTAGCCTGATTAGGCTTTTTTTAGGGCTTTACAAAAATAACTAAATATACAGTTACTTTTCTTAACATCAAAATATTCATTATGTTCATTAAAAAACAAAATGCATGTTTAGCAAAAGAAAAACTGCTTCCTCAATAATTATTTAAACATTCTGATTTTAAATAAAGGTAATTAGTGCTAATTTTTAGCTTCTTTAATTACATAGGAACGTGCTTTTCAATTTAGAAGATGAGAATATTTCCATTCCTGATGATAAATGATACACGTATTAACAACTACCACCATGTGAATTTGGGGGGCAAAATTGTCAGGAATGGAGGGTTTTGGTTTAGCTTATACAGTTAGATTAACCATAAAATTGACTATGCCTATTAAATCAGAGCTAGGAAGTAATTTTAAAGATAACTGTGTGAGACTAAGATGACATTAAACACTAGAAGTTAAAAAAAAATTCAGACATGATTAAAGTTATATGAAGAACTGAGGAGAGTATAAATAAAAACAACAAAATGCTATTTTTCTGCTTCTTTTTCATCCCGTCCACACTTTATCCCAAACCCTAAATTTTGAGCAGTATGAGCTGAGCTGGCTAAAACAGAAGACGGAAATTGTTATTCAAAATTAATTAATTATAATACACATCGGGAATAATATGCAAACAAATCTTAATTTTCTTGGTAAAATAATAGATGCATTCTTTGATTTCTAGCAGCACATATATCTGATAACACATTTTATAATCCCTGAAATCAGGGATCTAAATGAAATACTAGATTATTAAAAAGTAGAGAAATTTGCGTTAAAATATATGTAGCATTAATATTTTTATCAACAAAAATTGTTACCATGATTCTTAAAATTAAACAGAAAAACTAGTCAGTAGAGAAAAGACATTTGTAGATGTTCAAAATTTCAGTTCTGTAATGTAAGTGAAATTTCCTCAAGGTTGGTACTCACTAAGAGTTAGAGGTTGAACTGATTTTTCACTATATTTGATGTAGATTTACCAGTTAATATATGCTAACAGGAAATATTTGTATTTATTTAGAAATACAAATTTGAATTACTCTGAATCATATGCCCTTTGAATTTTTACCTTGAAATTATTGATAATGTACTTCTATAATGTATATTATTACTTTAAGTGAAACACTACTGAGAATATGTTGTGTAAAATTTGGAAAAGCTTGGGTTTTGATAATAAGTAAAACTTTAAATCCAGAAAGAATGAATAAAATTTTAAATCCAGAATTTAGTTTGAGGGGCAAAGACTGAATCAGAGTCCTTATTTATTAAAATTTGATTTTTAGGCTACTTTAATAAATATATGCTAAAGAATCTCAAAGCATTGTTGTTTTTCAGAGTGGTTGTATAAAGTTATCCACTTCGAGACTATGGTCCCAATATCAAAAGAGCTGACTACAATTATCAATGTCTCAATGTTAGAATAAGCTACTATTTTAGATAAATGAATAATATTGCTGTGTTGATATGCTTTCATCGTGTAGTTCCTCTGATTCGGATAAGCAACGTGTATCCATGCCAACATATTACTAAATCACGTAGAATGATCAAACTGATGGCTGCAATGATTTCTGAATTTAGCTTGTGTTTAATGTCATTGTGGGAAAAGGATGATTAAGTGATAATGCTGGTAAGCAATAAGAAAACGAGATCTCTCAGTGACTTAACTGTGAAGAGATGTTTTTCCACCTTAAGCCCTTCAAAACACATGGAAATCAAGTCAGCAGGTGAGCAGTATTCAAAGGAAATAGGAAGATCATTTGAAAAATGTTTTCAACAACATCAAAAATTATCCTTGATTGTAGCCAACCACCATGTCCTAACCCAGGAATTTGTCTTCTTGTTAAGTATATCCATTTTTCGATTGTAAAGTGCTGTCTGCATCCAAGAGTCACTTTTATCCTTGTTTCTGAAAACAACCTGAACTCTATTTTTACTAAGAAGAATGGCATGTTGAACTTTATTTCCTGAAAGGGAATACTTTGCTACAGCCTTTTACGGAATACTTACTCAAATATGGTGGTTTGTAAGGCGCTCGTGTATTAGACAGCAGTCCATCCAGCTCTTTCCTCTCCAGGGTGCTGTGAAGGGCCTTCTCTTTGCCGAAGGTGGAGAAGGACCTCTCCGCCCCAGGCTGGGCTTCTGGAGTTTCAAACACCTCAGTGTCTGGAACAGAGTCCATGCCAGGAACATGCAGATTGCTACGATAATCAGCAGCCTGGCGTCCATCAGAAGGGACAAATGAAGGCATCCAGCACCGATCTGAGTGGCCCAGGGCTTTACATTCCTCGGTGCAGTTGGAGAAGAGATCCATACCTGCGAGCAGAAAACACAGAAGCTATGGAGGAAGCCTTCACCAACATGACCAGCTACCTAGAAGTGAAAAGTTACAGGCAGCATAAAGAGCAATGGGGGAAGGTATCTTGACAAATTTTTCTTGTTTTAACCTGACAGGAGCCAAAAATCGCTTTACATTATTTTATAAAGGGTAAGACTCTTGGCAAAGAGGCCTCTGAGATAGATGTTTCTAAACTACTCAGGATATCGGGGGGGGGGGGGAAATGTTGGCTCTAAATTATTTAAATAACTAGAAAATAGTGAGAATGAATATTTTAAAAAATCTCTCGTGAAGTTCATAACAGAGAAAAAACCGAAGTGGAAAACCTTCGTCATCCATAATCTCTAATGATGTTAAGTCATCTGATATTTTTTTTCTTAGAGACAAAAAAGGAAGAAATATGGGAAGTACTAGTGATGACATTTAGATTATAAAATCTGGACATGAAATAAAAAGTGAAATTCAACAGAAACATGGCATACATACTGATACATCAGTAAATAACAAGAATAAAATAAGATTACATGACCGGCCAAGAGCATGCTTTCTTAGGTTCCTAGAAAATGACTTCCTAAAAGTTATTTTTCAGTGACACTCTCGTAGTCCATATTACTACAAACCACTTATCATTTACCACCTTAGACAAGCCCAGAACAAATGACTGTAATTAGTGAAACCAAGGTAACAAGTGCTATGTGAGTCAGCTGCAGACGCTATTGACAAATACTTTATTACTTGTTCTATATTGGAAAACACTTGTCCTAGACAACACAGAGCTGTTTGCTTACTAATCCTAGATAGAATACCAAGACTTCAAACGACATCTTCAAGTTTCATTGTCTCCCATAGATTGACAAGAATATTAAACACGTTATTTATCAAGAAATCTCACTCACTTTCTTAAGAAAACATAACAATTTGGGGGCACTATAGAATACCATTTGTTATTCATTTTGATAACTAGCAGTAGGTGAAAAACTAAGTACATAAACAAAATCACATTTTAACGTGTTTCTAAACAGAGCAACGCATTTATTAAATATGTTTAAAAACAGGATCAATTTGAAATAACCAAGGTGTGATTAGTCCGTACGTCTGAAACTCTCAAATGCATGGAATGCCTGGTGTGGAAAAACTAGGGATTATTTTTTTGACCAACAGAGTAATATTTATGTCACGAACACACTTGATTTTTTTTCTTTAAATGTGATGAGTGATTTGAGCTCTTGAACAAGTTTTAGTTTGCAAATTCCTAACGGTATTCTACTAGTACTAATTTACTTTTTTGTGTATATATTTTAACATCTCTCTATATAATATAAAGAAATCAATTTTTCACAATTATTAACCCTCCAGATTATCCTCAAGTATTTTGGAGTTAAGAACAGCTAATTACATGTATCATGTTTTAAGAAATAACACCAAGCTTCTTATCATATATTAATCTCACTTTATAATGACTTTTTTATTTTAAATTAAACTATGTATAATGCTAAGTCTGACTTCAAGTCTAACATTCCATTGATAATTGATGCATAAGCCTGGAAGTAAATTACTGATCAGTGAACTGTTGAGGAACGTAAACATGAGCTGAAGCCAAGATAAGGAATCAGACTAAGAACAGCATGTAAAACATGTCAATTTTTCTGTAGACACCAGGGAAGTTCAGTTATCCTATGCCTGTAAGGAGATAGGTATTTAAAAAAAAAAAAGAGGAAGGGAAGGAGAATATCCCTGATGCATACTGACATACGAGCTAGGTAGAAGTTAGAGAACCAGAGACATCTCTTTTTGAGGCACTGTACTCTAAATGCTCCCTATTTATAGTGTGATAAGGAATAAAAGGCCTTTTTGATAGGTGGAACTACCATTAATAGTAAATTATGAGCAAATATATATTTTAAAAATAAATTCATGTCATTAAATTTGAAGTTGATGGAAAAAATTCAAATTTTAAGACAGAATTGTTTTATTGGATCCTGATAAAGATGGGTACTAATGTAAAATTTGATATTAATACAGTTTTTCATCACATAACTGATCAAACCCTTTCAAATATATCTCATGAGACCATTAACAATCTTTCACATCTGTTTGAGCACTGTACCCAAGTATTCTTATAATTTTGAAAATGATAATCACAGAGAAAAATTTTAATAATCTAGTCTCTCAACATTATCATTAAGATGTTTGCCTATGTTAGAGGGTACTTTTAGTAGAATTTGTTTTTATGGGTAGTTCATATTCAGTTGTGCCCATTTTCTTCTCTCGAAGTATATGTTTTTCTGCCTCTTTGACTTATTAGAGGCTAGTTAAAATTCCCTTAGATGATGAAGTAAAGTTCTCATGAATTGAGAACCTGTAAAACAAAACGTATCATGTGCATAACAAGAAAAGTGAGGAATATGATAAAGTTTTCTGTTGGAAGAACACTGTTACTTGCCTGAAAGGGGAACACTTGTAAATAATGTTCTTAACAAATTTATGAGCTACTCCTTTTGAAGTGGGGTCCCCATAGTGATAACACAGCTTTATATAACTACAAGGAAAGGGAATATGGCACACATTCTGCCTGTAGATGTTTCACCAGTTTTACTGATAAAACAAGTATACTAATTTCTCATGAGGAAAATATCAGGCACAGAAACAATTTTTTAAAATCATATAAATAGTACATCAATCAATTTCAAATAAGTTTTAGAAACATTCACTGAAAATGTTTTTTTTCATTTGTCTTAGATATATAGTTTGAGAACCAAATACATCTTGCCCATTTACTGGTCCTCACCTTAGGGAGCCATTGACTAAAATTATTTTTAAATTATTTTATCTTTTTTCATATATCACTAATCCCATTAAATATATATATATATATATATATATATATATTTTTTTTTTTTTTCGGTACGCGTGCCTCTCACTGTTGCGGCCTCTCCCGTTGCGGAGCACAGGCTCCGGACGCGCAGGCTCAGCGGCCATGGCTCACGGGCCCAGCCACTCAGCGGCATGTGGGATCCTCCCGGACCAGGGCACGAACCCGTGTCCCTGAATCGGCAGGCGGACTCTCAACCACTGCGCCACCAGGGAAGCCCTAAATATATTATTTTAATAACCAGATAAGCAGAGGTATATTTAAGTTTTGTGGTGGTAAATGACTGCACAGAGGACAGGAATGTCAGTTATTTCAGTACATGGGACATTTAAAAATGCACACCTTTCACATTGCTTTCAGAATATTTTAACAGCTCAAACTGAAGTCCCAAGAGAAAATAAGTTTAACTTCTTTTTTTTTTTTCTTCTTGTTCAAATGCCCTTACTTTAGAACCTGTGGGATTTGTATAGCAGACAAATACAGGCCAAGCCTGAGTTTTGAAGTTCTGGTAATTCCTAAGAAGCATTTCAACATACATATTTTATTTACAATTTCTTATCCTATTTATTTATTTTTTTCCACTTCTCAGGAATGTCTGTTCTGCAAGGCATGACAGCTGAAGTAATAGACTGCCTGTTATGCAAAGATATATTCAGACAAATTTTAAAATACATCTTTTTTAACTAGCAAGTAACTTGATCCCTTACAGTCAGAGGCAGTGATATTACCACTGAGAACAAACTGATTCCAAAAAGGTATCTGTATTCAATTTGTGCTGTTTTCTGATGAATGTAACACTATAAAATTACATGCTCATTTCTCTCTCACGTACCAAGCCTTCAGAAAATATGTGGGTTTTTTTCCCCAAATATGATAAATAATTTAAAAAATCAACACTCAAGTTTTGGAGGAAATTTCAAGTCTTCCTTTAATTATTTAACACTGGAGAAATTACAGATATTAACTCTAACCATAAAAATTGCTCTAAGTTTTAGAAAAATTTGATTTGAGAGCAGAGACTTAACAACATAATTCACCCATGAAAGAAATCAGAACATGCACATCAAAATTTTCTCCTTACTTATCTTGCAAAACGTTTATATTTTTCTCTGTTTTCTCTTAACATTGGTCTTATATTGTTTCCAATTGTAAATGTCTCCTCATTATCAAGTTGTAGCTCACATTTTCACCAGAAACCTTAACAGAAAGTTTTTGCTTATTCAGGCAATGGTATGAATTCACTTTATTTATAAAGCCAGAAACTAATTGCCATTATCTAAATTCTTATTGGAGTCAGGAAAGGGGAATTTGTATTTTATGACAAACCAAGAATTCTCTTATTGACATTGTAGTAGTGCAGTGGCTTAATGCATTTCATGATATACTTTTATCTACTAGTATGAAAATACCAATAATACGAATCACTTAATTTTTTAAATTTATAGCCAAGTTTTGACCATGTGTCATGTATAAATCTCATGATAATTAGGTAAGAAATTGACACATTTAGAAGCTAAGTTCCCTTTATAGCTAAAAGAAAAATTTACAAGAAGAGAAATTTGAAAATTTTCAGGTAAATATAACAAGTAACATTAACTGAATCATCACTTACTAGTGTTTTCTTCTTCAATACATATTTCAAGAAGGCACAATTATTAAAAATAAACTCATAATTAATCCTAGTATGTACATGGTAAGTATTTAATAAATGGAAAAAAATTTCTCACAATTAAATAGATTGCCTTAGATCTACCTCCAATAATATTAAAATGTTTAAGAATATACAACTAAAAATGTTGTATCAGTATTTAAATTAGACAAAAGTTCTATCTTTTAATCTAATGGTATTATAAAATTGAAAATATATTGGTTTTAAGTTCATTTTATTGTTTTTTTTATCTTTTTTTTTTTTTTTTTTTTTTGCTATTTAAGCTGTGATTAATCAGTTTCTCCCCTTGTGATGGTTTATGTAAGCGTTTACCACATCTCCTTGGACTTCTGCCATATCTAACCAATACATCAATACTGCACTGAAAAAAACGGAAAGCACCTTGACAAGGCTATAGAAAGTAAGTGCCACAGAGCAGTGGTCAAGCCGAAGAATTTCACACATGGAGCCAGGTGCAGTGGAAAACTGAAAAAGCTTATGTGATTCTCTGTGCAGCTGCCTCCGTGTTTAAAGCCCTTCTATGAACAAGATTGGTGACTGCAAATGGCTTAGAAAGGAGAAAAGCAAGGGGCGGAGGGAGGAGAAAGAACAAAAAGGAAAACTATTCATAGAAGAATAAATAGAAGGAATATCCAAATAAATAAATACAAGCTAATGTTAACATAGAAAAAGAAAGTGGGAATAAATAAAAACTTAGGAAGTTTAAACAGGTGAAGCACTAAGCTAAACAGTGTATATAATGTAATATGAAATGAGGTACAAACTAAAGAATTCAGAATCTATTTCTTTTCAGTGCTGTTTTTCCTTGATAGTCTAACTTTCCCCCTTTATAACCTAGCTCAGTGGGATCTGCTTATTAGCACAAAAGTTTTTCATATTCTAAACCTGGAAATGTATGTGCTATGAAGAATATTCTCTAAATATTGCAAAATTGGAAGACCATCAATACTTGGTTTTAGAAGGTAATAAAACAGATGTACTTATTTACCTGAAATAGGCTTAACTTTTTGGAAATACTGTAGCTACTTGGTGTAAAGTTTATAGTACACAACAAAGAATGGACAGGAAAAAGTCATTAACATCTTAATTCTCTGCATTTAGGGTTTCATACTTTACAAGGTAAACACTTCAAAATCATTTTTACAATAAAATTAGACATATTAAATCTGACTTAAATTCAGCACACGAAGGTATAATTACTTCTTAATACGAGTGTGTTATTACAATTTAAAACAGCTATCATTGTGCCCAGTATGTGGTGGCAGCTCTATAACTGCTAATGAAGTAGATTGTTAATTCTGTAATACTTTTACATGTTTAAGAACTTAAAGATAGAAAAAAGAATTTGCCATTTTGATAAGAAAAACTGCCTGCTTTTAAATATGTTTTCCTTACACAATTTAGCATTTAAAATTTCCTTTTAATGTTTTGACATCTCAAATAATTTAAAAGAAACATTACCGAAATGGCAACATTGAGCGCCTGTGAAATGAAAGAGCTAGTGGGAAGGCGCACTGATAAGAATGTATTCCCATCCATGTTCCAAATTTAACACTTTTTGCAGATGTTTATTCATTTCTCTTTTTTCGGTTAAGTTATTATGGCTCATTATGTCTGAGGGGACTAAACTAATTGAAATGTTCATTGAGGTTGGAGTGCTACAGAAAAAAACCCAAAAAACTAAAAAAACAAAGTAGGGGGGAGTGGGAAAGGAATAAAGTGCACCCAAGGAACCATGCAGCAGTGGATATTCTTTTTTTTGTTTTTAATATCAAGCATTTTGTTTCCAAAGTTTTAAAAGGCAGACTATTAAATTAGAAACTGTGAAAAAAGGAATAGGAATGAGCAATTCTAAACATATACCTTTTAAAAGATAACAATAAATCATATGTCATATATAGGCCAAAAATGAAAGGGACTTTGTACTCAAATATAAACTTCTGGCAAGATCTGGTTTGTTGTCAGGTTCCCAGACACTAAATAGATGCTCTGTTCACTTAGCGTGAAGGCCCGCAAGGGGCAGGGACCTCCGGGAATTCTTGGCAGTTCTCAAGTCTCATTAGGTCTGCATATTAATGACTTGCAGCAATATAAAGAGACCCTTGAGCAGTCTTTTTTTCCCCTCCTCCTGCCTGCGTTTCCCAAGGCTAAGGCAGCCTCAGACACGGCACACATAAGCCAAGTGAGAGGCTTGCAGCCACCACTGCTGCCAGGCGACCGTGGGGCTGATACTGCCCTTTGGCACACTGCGTCAGCACCGTTCAGAGGCCCAGGGAGCGTGTTAAGGAATGGGTGCTCTCGAGGATCAATGGTACCTTGAAAATGAGAACCCTATCACCCTACACTTAATCACTAACCAAAATAAAACTCAAAGCTCAAGTGAATGAAGTTGGACCTTGAGACAGTCCAGTGATGGGCGTCTTAGAAGTTATAAAAGTTAGCTTGCCTTTGCCTTTCTTTATGTGTCAGATAAACACAAAACTCAACTGAAAAAGCAAAAGCAAAAAAAAAAAAATCAACAAGCACCCTTCATAGTTGAAATGCAAATTAAGTGGAAAGAAAACCCAAACCTTGTGAAATTGTTTTCATTATTTTAAGGTACATATTTTATTTCTTTTAAGTGTTTTTCTTTAATTATTAGTAGTTAGAGTTATCAGGATCCTATAAAACTTAAAGGGTAAATTTATATAGAAAAAGTAAAGGAAGATAAAGTAAAACAAAGTAAAAAATACGTATCACATTGCAACCTCCATCAGTGAATACCATTAAGCCCGCATACAAATATACCTAGAGTTCAACTTTTGAACATGGATCCAATGAAAATATGAGGGAACCTAGGATGCTTCAGAAAATACACATTATCAAATGTTAACTAGTGTCCTGAAGCCTAAGAACCCGGGATTGGAAATCCTGCTTTCAACCTATTCATGATTTTAATCACCATTCCTTCTCTCATTCAATATTCGTTGACATGTAAAATGCATTGCTCTGGAAATGGAGAAATTTGGATTCTGGTCCCCAGTCATCCACTCATCCTCTTGTGACCTTGTGCAGGTCAACCAATTTCATTCATCTTCAGTTACCTCATCCGTAAGCAAGTCTAATAATATCGTAATTGACTGAAGACTGAGGACTGGACCACGCGAGAAATCTCTGGCTTTTGTATGCAGTATAATTCCAGGAAAGAACATTGCATAAAAAAGAAACGTTTCATAGTCTAACATATTCCACAATGAATTTCTAGCTTTCATTCTCTGAAGGAACAGTAAATATTACAATCCTCTTCGAGTATACAATTGTCGACATAGGATGGCACCATTCTTCTGTAGATTTACTAACACTAAAAATTACCTAGAACATCATCCTTTCAGGATTGATTTTTGAAAAACACTATAAAAGTCAGCATTGCCCTTTGATCACACTTACCAGCTGACTGGCCGCGGTTGGTGGCATCGTGATCACTATCTCCCTGTTCGCTGTCTCCATGGCCACTGTCCTTAGAGCTTACTATGTCGGCTTCCTGGAATGCAGAACTAGAAGTACAAAAATGTGAATATTAGAATAAAAAAGGTGAAGAAACACAGAAAACATTCTTCTGCCACCACATGGTCACTGATGGTGCTGCAGATGCCTAGAGCTCTCAGGTGGCTTTATTTCTGCTTAAAGCTATTTTTCATAACCTTAAGCCTAACTCTCTAAAATTAAACATTAGCAGTTAGTTGGAGCTGTTAAGGCATGTAAAGTTTAGCCATTATTCTGTGATTGGAACTAAGCATATGTTTATATCATTTTCAGAGAAGATATATATATGTATATATCTGGAACAGCTAGGAAGATTATTAGAAGCAGTGTAGGAGTGTAAACTGACAAAATATTCAAGTATACTTAGTGGTTATATGTAAATGAAACACACCAATATTTTTAAAGTTTATTGTCTAGGAAACCTAACGTAATCAGTATTTATGTCCTGCCCTAATTGGAAATACTTTATCATTTTCTATTTTGATATTGAATAATATACCTAATTCCTACTTTTAGTAGGTAGTAATTTGTCCATACACCAAGGTAGGAAAAAAAAAAAGGAGTCCATACCTGTTAACTCGGCGAGGTCTGTCAACTAGATAGCTGAGCTCTGCTCGCTGGTGTTTAGTCTAGAAAAAAAATAAATAAATCAAGAGCATTTGAATGCTAAGGGTTTAACTAACAAGTCTGCTTTTGAAGTTAGGAACTAATTCTAGCTTAAGTAATTGTGTACATTTTTATGAATTTCTTAGCTGTCCTAAAACCTCAGACTAGTGATTGCTGGGTAAAGGCAAGAAGATATGCAGAGACACTTCAATCTAGATTTTCAGTAAAGGTTAAAAAAAAAAATGCAGAGATAAAAGGCCAATTTTAAGTGTGTGTGTGTGTGTGTGTGTGTGTGTGTTAAGGAGAGAATGCAAATGACCTCATAGCTGGGGCTCATAAACTATTGTCTCCAATAGGGTCAACCTAGTTATATATGCTGCAGTCTTTCTGTTTCAGTGGCCTAAAAACAGTGTTTAGGTGCATATACTGGTTGACACAAGAAAAACAGCACGCTCAATAAGAAAAAGTTTGGATATTTTATGGAATTATTTGGTTGTTTATTTTCAAAATGTGCTTAAGATACAAATGAGCTGTACAAATATTCATGAAAGTCAATGAATAATATCTAAGACTCAAAATAAATGAAATAACCTGCCAAGAAAGGAGTTCATAATCCTCCCTTCCCTCCTGGCCCCAATTCTTTTTCCCCTCCAAACACCCCTTGCCTTCTCCTCCCCGCCTCCAGCACCCACACGCCTTTTCCGGTCCAAACTTTCTTTTACAGAAATCAACTCCGTTCTCCCCCCCTCCCTCCCTCCTTTCAACTTCGCTACTTCTCCATCTTATAAAAAGAAATCGGAATTGACAAGCCAAATTCTTGGATGAAGAAAGCCAACAGCAGTGAGTTATCCAAAACGGTGGCAAGAAGGTAATTATTAGCTAAAAGATATACTCAAGACAACAATTGTTTAAGCCTTCCGTTAGTTTACGTTTACAGGGGTTTGTGCCAAAGCAACTTCATTCAAATTCACACTGTGTGGGCGTTCGGCTTCAAGAGCGTCTGTAAATGCTGTCCAGAGCAGAACTGAAGGCTTTCTTTGCAACCCGAGTTCAAACGACAAGGATCTGATAACTCATTCACTAAAACATGCATTCAAGTTTAGACAACTGTGCAAAGTTAAACAATCTATAGCTTACTTTTACACGCGACTGAAAGCATCGATAAACAAAGCAAAACAATGAACTTTATTAACGCCTGGGACAAATGCAAAGAGAAAAAAAAAACACCTTTGCCAGCGCCAGAAGGTCCCTCCACCGCATTTCCCTCTCCCCACAGCGCACTTTCCCCTTTACCCCCAGATTTCTAAGAAGGGAAAAGACTGAGAGGGGGGTTGGGATTTTAAAGGAAAGATGCCAGAGGGAAGAGGGAAGGTACCAAGGTGGCAAAGCACCAAAGGAGGGGAATGAAAATAAACGTGGAGGGGTGGAGCGCAGAAAATTAGGGACAACACGAAGTTTAAGTTATACACGAAAGTGTGGGAGAGGTGACTCCCCATTCCTGCCTCCACAAAGATACAAGTGAGCTAATATCCTAAAAATAAATACACAGTGCACCAGAGATACAAGGGCCGGGCTAGAGGAGGCTTTCGGATGGAGGAGATGAGAGATGGTGGTCCTGGCGCTTCAGCCTTACCTCGTTGGACAAAATGCTTCCGTTGGAGATGATGTCGGGCTGCTGGTCTGTGTAGCCGGTGACGATGGCCCCGCAAGGGTTGTGCTCAGTGTCCGTACTCCGCGAAGGGCTGCAGGGTTTAAGGAACATCAGGTCGGTCTTGGCGGACTCGGGGGTCAGGCAGACCTGGTAGCAGTAATTCTGGTTGTGGTGATGGGAGCCAAAGCCCCCGGACTCCTCCACCGGCACTTGGGCCGTGTTACTGGGTACGTTGGAGCTTTGCACCAGCATGATGTCCGACTTGCTGAGTTTCTTCTTGCGCGCCCGGGCTTGGCGGCCGCAGCAGGTCGAGCCGCCACCGCTGCAGCAGCAGCAGCAGAGGCAGCAGTCGCTGGCCAGACACGTGTAGATGTTGAGCTTCTTCTCTTTTTGGCAACGCACGGCAAGCACGATCATGGCCAGCAGGAAGATGAAGGACACCGAGCCCAGCGCGATGATGAGGATGAGGGTGAGGTCCAGCGAGGTCTCCCCGCCGCCGGAGCGGCTGGGGCGTTGGTGCTCCCCTGACCCCCCGCCCCCGCCCCCGCCCCCGCCCTGGGGCTCGACAGCGCCATCCACCAGCTGCACCACCAGGGTGGCGGTGGAGGACAGGGGAGGTTGCCCGTGGTCGCGCACCTCGATCACCAGCTCGTAAGGCCGCTGGGGGTCGCGCTTGGCCGGCACCCGGCGCGCCGTGCGGAGCTCCCCGGTGCGCCAATCCATGCGGAAGAGGTTCATTTCGTTACCCCGCACAATGCTGTAGGTGAGCCGGGCGTTCTCGCCGTCGTCCGCGTCGACCGCGGCTACGCGGGTCAGCAGGTAACCGGGCTCCGCCGAGCGGGGCAGCACCTCGCGCGCCGGAGTCCCGTTGCGCCCCGGAAGGGGCGCCACTATGGCAGGGGCGTTGTCGTTCTGATCCACGATGAGGATGTTGACAGTGGCGTTGCCAGCCAGCGCCTGGGGGCTGCCGGCGTCCCGGGCTTCCACCTGGAAGCTGAAGTCCTTGAGCTGCTCGTGGTCGAAGGAGCGCAGGGCGTACAAGTAGCCGTTCTCGGAGTTGATGGATACGTAAGTGAAGACGCTCATGCCCTGGATCTGGCACTCGAGGATAGAGTAGGCTAGCTGGGCGTTGGCGCCCTCGTCACGGTCTGTGGCGCTCACCGCGTAGATGTAGGCGCCCGGCACATTGTTTTCGGTCACATACACGTCGTAGACCGGCTGGCTGAATCGCGGTGCGTTGTCGTTCACATCGGACACCTGCACCTGGATCGACTTGCTGGTGGAGAGCGCAGGCTCGCCCTGGTCCCGAGCCACCACGGTCAGGGTGTAGGAGTCCCCCGCCTCTCGGTCCAGAGGGGCCTCGGTCACGATGGTATAGTAGTTTTTGAAGGAAGACTTGAGGCGGAACGGCACATCCCCCAGCAGCTCGCACTGCACCTGCCCATTCTCCTCTGAGTCGCGGTCGGTCACGCTGAACAAGGCCACCACCGTGCCGGGCGCCGCGCCCTCGCTCACCGCCTCCTTCACGGTGCTGAAGCTGATCTCCGGCGCGTTGTCGTTAGCATCCAGCACTCTCACGATCACCTTGCAGTGCGCGGGCACGGCGTTGGGGCCCAGGTCCTTGGCTTGTACGTACACTTGGTACACCGGGCTCTCTTCGTAGTCCAGCTCGCCGCTCACCTCCAGTCGGCCAGTGCGAGGAGAGAGTCCGAAGAGCTCCCGCGCCCGGGGCGAAATGTGGCTGCTGAAGGAATACACGACCTCGCCATTCTGGCCCTCATCTGGGTCCGTGGCGTTAAGCTGGATCACGAGCGTGCCCGGCGGCGAGTTCTCTGGGAGGGACACAGTGTAGACGGGTTGGTCGAAGGCGGGCACGTTGTCGTTGGAGTCCAGCACTCGGATGGTGAGTAGGGCCGTGCCGGTGCGCTGCTGTTGGGGGAGCAGGCCCCCTCCCGCTCCGCCTCCTCCGGCCCCTCCTCCCCCGTCCACCGCGGTCAGCACGTAGCGGTGCACCGCTTGCTGCTCTCGGTCCAGCGGCTTCTCCAGCACCAGCTCGGCGAATCGGTTGCCATCCCCCTGGGTCTGCACGTCCAGGGAGAAGTAGCTGTTGGGTGTGATCTCGTAGTCGCGCAAGGAATTGGTGCCCACGTCTGGGTCGAATGCGCTCTCCAAGGGGAAGCGGGTGCCCGGCGTGGCGCTCTCAGAGATCTCCACGGTCAGGTCCGGCTCCGGGAAGGAGGGGGGGTTGTCATTGATGTCCAACACCTCGATCTCCACCCGGAACAGCTCCAGGGGGTTTTCCAGGAAGACCTCCAGGTGCAGGACGCAGGAGGGGCTCTGCTTGCAGATTTGCTCGCGGTCAATCTTCTCGTTCACGTACAGCACCCCGGTCTCCAGGTTGAGGTCCAAGTAAGGGGTCCGAGAGTTGGGCGCCGTTTGAAACCCGCGAGCCGAAAGTTTTGTAATGTCCAAGCCCAGATCTTCAGCGATATTCCCCACGAAAGTGCCATGTTCCTGCTCCTCCTGGACCGTGTAGTGAAGCTGGGAAAAGACTCCTTCCACCATCCAGAGCAAGGCGAAGAATAATAGCACAATCATCTCCAAAGGGAAAGGAAGCAGCTTCCCGCAGCCAGCCAGCCACCCAATCGCCTCCCCAGCCACCAAGAAAAAAAAAAAAAAAATCTCAAATAAAAGTGCGCTCTGTGTGTGTGTGGGGTGGGGGGGCTGTCTTGTGGCTTTCTGTCCTTAAAAATCTAATTCCTTTTGCCTCATTTTAGGGTTTCCCCCAGTTCAGCCTAATTTTTCAATCTTAGCGCAGGAAGGGTGACAGGCGTCCCCTTTCCTCATCTGTAATCTTCCCACTGACCAATTAATAAAATAATAACAATAGTCAGCGTCCTTTATTCCGACAGTCTTGGCGCAACGCGGTGCTGGCAAAGCCCAAGGAGGAAATTTTGATATTTCAAGACTGTCCTCGGTTTGTCTTCTTGCTGATGGGAGGAGAAGAATGAGGTGGAAGAGGAAGAGGAAGAGGAGATGCTGTTGGCACCGCTGAACATGCCTCTTAACGTCAACGGCTGGCAAATGCAGAAGAGCTTAAAAACGGCGAGAGAATTTTGTGCCGAAAAAGCATAGAACGGTCCTGCAGCATAAAACTTTCATTCTCTTCATTTCTCCGGATGGATGTGCTTCTTGGCATTTTTTCCTCTTTCGCTCTATTTGTAGTTTTTGGCTTTCATAGTCTTACTCTCTGTCCTCATCTCCACTGTCGTTTGCCTCTCTGGAAGTGTGAAGAGCAGTTTCTTTCTTGCTGTTTCCTTCCCAAGCCTCTTCCCTCTAACCTATCTCTCTTCTTTCCAGTCCTTCCCTCCTCCTGCCTCAGCCCCAGAGCCTGCGATCTCGGCTGGCAGTTTCTGAGCTCCGAGCGCTCCGCTTCTCTGTTTTTGCGCAGCGCCCTCATTCTGCCAACCAATCGCTGAGGAGCACCACCCACCGAGCCACCGCTAATTGGCCAACCTGACCGTCAAGCAGGCGCGTCACGCAAGCAACCGGGCCGGGCTGCCGGGGTGAGTGTGAGTGTGAGCGCGACCACAGCCCGGCAGGTCCCGAGGCGCTAGCTGGGACTCTGCCACGGAAAGTTCCCAGTCCCCGGCCGCAGGTAATGGAGAGGGAATAGAGAGGTTCCCCTGCTTCCATCAGCAAATGCGAAAACATAATAGCAGCAGCGGTATCCTCTCCCAGGAGCGGGGTTTCCAATGACGCTAGCATTCTTTTTCCTTTAAGGTATTTTCCTTGCTACTGTTCGTGGAAATAAGTCACCGAGAACAGGAAAAAGTTGCAGAGGGGCCACTAATTGGCAGGGGTTACCTAATTAAGGGACTCTCGTGGAGATTGGCAGGACTTTTAAAAAACAGATACGATAAGGACTGTGTTAAACTAAGCGTGAGGGTCTGACGGGGCCGTGTAGGAAGGGGTGAAGCTTAGGTGGGTCCTGAAAAGCCGCGGGATTCAAGCCCAGGGTTGAGGGCTGGCGGCTCCTATAGACGTGCGGCCGCGTTAGACTTACCTCTTCCCTTCCTAAACGTACATCCACAATATTCTTACCAAATAGATTAATGCGCTTGGGGACCCGGGTTGAGCTGTGAACCCTTCGGTCAGTGACTGAGGAGTTTCATCTGAGCTCCGCTTTGGAGCCCGCCCGCCTAACGCCGGCCTCGCGGGCCTCTGGCTTGTTCGCTGCAAGGCGCCGCGGATATCCCTGCGCGTCCCCCCGGCCAAGTGCGACGCCGCGGCGGCGCGCACAGGCTTTTTTCTGCTTATTCTGACAATTGGAGAGCTCCCCGCTCCGCCCTCTGCTAGACCGGAGCACCGATTCTTGCCCAGCTTGGGGCAAGACCGCTGGACGAGGGCAGCTGGGCGGCGGCGAACGCGGGCGCGGGCGGAGGCGGGGGTGGGTGCATGGGCTGGGTCGCTGCACACGCGGGGCCAGAGTGTGTGCCGCTGCGGCTATCTGCGAACGCGCTTGCACATTCACGGTGCTCGCATCCATCCTTCCTGGTCCAGCGCACAGATCTGTGTAAGCCCCAACGGAGCACCCTCCACCCCTCCTCCCGGGTCGCGAAGGATGCGCTTGACGAGCTCCGAGGGCTCACTCTTGAGGCGCGGGGGCAAAGCGGCGCGTAAACGCACCCAGTTCCTGTGAAGTTGAAATAGAGCGCGAACTCTTCAATGCGAGAGAGTGGATTGAATGTTAATTCTCCAAGAAAAGATTAAAAAAAAACCCCAGAAAACATAATTGTGTATTAATTAGTGGGCTGTAAGGGGTTGTTTATTCAAACGCAAGCCGCCCTTGTTCAGTTTCCTTCTTATGCCACAGGATGGGAAGGTCCCTTGGGGCTTCCTGGTAATGAATGACCTGAGAGCAACACCGCCACAACCTGCGGGAAAAGGAGAGTCGTTTCCCCGACCCCGAGGTACGTTGCCATTCCCTCCTGGCGGGGAATTAAGGAGGGCGAGTGGCCATGGGCGTGATTATAGACTGAGGCATGCCCCTGCGAGTGCGTGTCTGCTGCCCTAGCCCCCCGCCCCCCTTGGCTCTTTCATGGAGATGGGTCCTGCATTTGAGCGGTTAGAAGGAAAGGATGCCAGCAAAAATGGCTAATCCTTTTCCAGCTGCAGTAAATTGACGATTGGCCAAAGCCAAGCGAAAACCGCTGCAGTTGAAATGATTTTAGCATCACGTCTGCGGCTGCGAATGGAGCGTCAGTTTATAAAAGGACCTGTGGATCAATGAAAAGGAGATTATAGTGTATCTGAAAATTAATAACGGCATTGCATCTGTACTTTCTACCCCTCCCCCTCCCTGTTTTTTCTTTAGATCTGAAGGATTGAAATGACACGTTTTGAGGTCTTCAAGCTGACTCATCAGAATCCTGGAGCATTTTTTAAATGACGGTAATTTTCTAATATTTCATTTGTACATACGGAAACACTTGTGTGTGTGCCCGTGTGCGCGCGTGTTTGCGTGTGAGAGACATGCGGCTGAATGACAATGCAGATCCGGAAATTGTTTGCGGGAGTCGGTTTGTGCTCTCAAGATGTAGATGAAGTTTGAGCCGACTTTGGACGTTCGCTGAGAGCCAGAGTGCTTCCCGAGGTGGAGATGAGAAGATGGCCAGATTTGCCTGTAAATAATCACTACATCCACTGTTAACGCTTGAGCTGCATTTTTTTTTCTTTTTGGTAGCAGTTGTGTTTGAAAGGGGAACTCTCGCCGCAAACGTGGGTTACAGGCGTCTCCTAGCGGCGAAAGCAACACAGGGCATGCCGGAGAATTTCGCTTTGGAGCTCTCATTCGACAGGGCTGGCCTGTTGGGGGCTCTTTAGGATTTCTTGGGTCGCAGAGGCCTGCATTCACCCCGGCGACGCCGGCCGGGGTCCTGTAGAGGTCTCGCCTCTGACTTCTAGTCTCCGAGGCGCCGTGGTATCGGCGGGGTGACGACGGAGTCTTCCGCCTGGGAGAGCAGACGCGAGCCTGGCCGTCCGCCTCCGTCTGGGTAGCTCCGGCCAAGGGCGATTGCAAGAGTATTTTGTCCCGGGCCAAGATTCAAACGTTGGCATCAGCACCCTTACTGACTTACTTGCCTCCTTACTCTGGAACCTTAAACAGACCCCCCTCGCCCCGTCACCCATGAAACAAAACCACACTTTAAATCTGCCTTTTAAAAATGCTTTTGAAATGAAACCCGTGTACTTTTTTCCTTGCTGTGTCAATCCAGCAGATTCCCCCCCTCCTTCTTTTTCACTCGGCAGACCCCAGAATGTAGTGAGGCCGTGATTACATAGATAACAGCTTCGGCGGGGGGGGTGGACGACCTCTTTGAAGTGCAGAATACAGTTCAATGCAGCGTCCTTCGACCCCCTCCCCCCCCAATTATTGAAACCGGCCGGGAGAACCAATTCCTAATGTAACCCTCCCCCAAACCCCACGCCCCCTCCAGGAGCGCCAACCATCTGGGCCCAGACAAATCGTATCCTAAGGCAGATGGGGAAAGTAGCTATTATTATTTGGAGGGGGTTTATCAAAATCAATTTTCATAAAAAATCCTGGTAGGTGTGTGAGTGATTATGCACCCTCGTCTACTTCATTGTCCTCTAAGGGCAGCCGAATGGGGAGGGGGGCGCTAAGGATCTCACCGTCGCGTTTTATGTACATAGTTACAAACTTTGAAAGCAGCTAACCGGGCTGCTTTCTTCCCTACCCTTTTCTGTAAAAGGCGGGAGGGAAACAAGTTTGTTAACCAGCGTTTGGATGAATGAGTGTTTGCAGTGATTTAATTTGACTTGAAAGCAATTTGTTTCTAAATCCTCTTATTATTGCAGTGTGCCCAGGGCTTTGAGAGAAAAAAATTTTTTTTTAAGAAATGGAAGAAAAAATATTTAAATTGTCAATAAGGAGTCTTTCAAATGCCAGGCCCCTTGCCAGGGTTGAGCTGAGTGGTTCCTGGCACTTGTCATTCCCAGCAAGAACAGTGCAGAGAGGAAATGCAGAGTACCTGGAGTGTATAGCATCTCGAATGGGTAACCATGAAATCAGTTTATTTGTAGTAATGTAACCTAACTTAAGAGGTGGAAAGGCAAGGCTTCACAGCCAATGCCACACTGGTCGTTCTTGTTCATCTACAGTAGAGTGAGTGTTGACTAGAGTTTCTGGAAAAGATTTATAGCATATACATGCTATTGTAAGCATTCAGGTAACTCTTTTGTTACTGTGTTCTAATCCTTTGGACCCAACAGAACAAACCAACCCAGTTTCGCGGGCTGAGAATACCAGCTCTTAAGTGTTACTTGATATTTGAAGTAGAACCGTTCTTCTCCATTTTGTTTAACCTTGTTAATATTGGTGTGGCTTCACATTTCAGTGTCTTTTCGGTTATCAGACAGGGCCAGCGTTTTGTTAAACTCTACAGTGAATTAAAAGCACTGATGAGCTGAAGCAGCCCTTTAATGCAAAATGACAAATTGCACTTAAGCAATACATGAACAAGAAAATGATTTATGGATTTTTACAGTGGTCTGAGCAAATGAAAGCAACATGAATTATACATCCTAAATGCTCACGATATCATTTTCTAATAATACTGTTTCAGTTCAGATGCTCTATACTCTTATCCTTTCTATAAGAGATACTGATCAGTAAGAAGTCCAGGAGTATTTTTAAATTAGACAACGGTGTTTGATACTGGTTCCAAATACATATATGTTTCCTGAGTGTGGGGTGGGTGATCAACATTGACACAGTAACATTCTTGTCAGCTCCCTCACGTATTGTGTCTTTTAGTGACAAATAGGTAGTCCTTTGGAAACTTATGTTTTGTTCCACACCTTCTTTCAAAATGTAAATAAAGAGATCTGATACGGAATGACAATCTTTATTACATCATGACCTCTTTTTCTGAAAATCAAAATGCATTACCTCATCTTATCCTTTTCTTAAAAATTGCTTTGGATAGTGAAATATCTGATTTCTCCAAAATGTCTCTTATCCTCTTCATATTGGTTTATCCTGTCTTTTTTTTTTAGAACATTGTTTAATTCCTTAGTGTGTTAAAGACACACCTGAGTGAGTAAAAATGTCACGTGCCTTAGTATTTTGGCATTAGTAGACAAAATAGATCTATGGCTGTCTTAAATTACAGAAAAATACTCAATCAGGTAAAATTTTGTGTGGTGCCTCTCTGAAAAAAAAAATTAGTTACTTCTGTGTTATGATGAGTGACTACTCCTAGCATTTTTATTTAATCATTTGTGGCTTATATAACTAAATATTTTAGAATTTTAAGTGAAGACATTGTCCTTACTGTATTACATACTCAACCAGAGGAAACTTCTAATTACCCAGAGGCCTCTAGAGTCACATTATTAGGCTTAATCTTAATGATCCAGGTTATTAAAAAAAAAAAAGAAAAAATTGAATCCCAGCCTCTGCTTTTGACAGCATTAATAATTACTCTTACTGAAGATTACTGAAATCAATGATGTGATTAGGATTGTAAATAAGAACTACAAGACATCACATTTAAAAAGCCAGCTGCTTTGCTAACAGGGATGATGTATGGGTTTTACTGATGGGGCCCAGAGGTAGAAATGAAGCTTTAAACATTAAGGTCGATATAGAACAATTTCAAAAATTAATTGCAAGCCCTGATTAAGTTTATATGAGTAAGAGAAAAGATGTCTAGAAATCTCTCTTTTTTCTTCCCCAGGGAGTTTGCTTCTTATTTGACAGTGATACAGTCAACACAATACTAGTGTGTGTCTGGAAAGTATAAATTGTTTTCTTAAGGGGAAGCCCCTTGATTTTATGAATACAGAATGAGATTACTCAAATCGTGATTAGGGTTACAAGTTATAGCATTATTTTCTGAAGGGTTTGAAAAACGTTATTGGAGACAGGCACCATGGAAAGAATATGAAACGTAGAGTGAGAATTACATTAGTAATTAGAATTACAATAGTAAACAGAACAAATAGTAAAGCAGATACTTCAATTAAAAAAGGTATCTCTCTCAGTTTGGCTAGTTACTATAACTGTATAGGAAACTTGATTTCTGTGATGTCTTATTTAAGTAGACTTGCAATGCTATACTGTAAAATGCTTTATTTGATTGCAGTTTCTCGGGGTTTTTTAGGTGAAAGTGACGCCTGGTTTTTAAACAGCTAGTATATGCCAAGCATTCTTAGATAAGTTGTGGTATTTCCCCGCATGTCTACAGGTAATATCATCCCAACATTATAGGTAAGGATACTAGGATGTTCAGAATTTAAATATCTCACCAAATTAATACAAAATGCGGATCTGGGCCTTTTGATGCTCAGGTTGAGTCTCGTTTTACTACACTGTGATGTTTTCCTAGTCTATCTGATTGAACTTACTTAGGAGGTAAAACAAAAAATGAATTAATTTAGAGATTAAAGATGGAGTTCAGGGCTTCCCTGGTGGCGCAGTGGTTGAGAGTCCGCCTGCCGATGCGGGGGACATGGGTTCGTGCCCCGATCCTGGAAGATCCCACATGCCGTGGAGCGGCTAGGCCCGTGAGCCATGGCCACTGAGCCTGCACGTCCGGAGCCTGTGCTCCGCAATGGGAGAGGCCAAGATGATTATGGAATGTTATCTACTTACTGTAAGTAAAATATGTATTATGGTTTTGGTAATAAGTACTGACAGAAGAGAAATATCATATTTCTTTTAGAAGTGTGCCCATTATTCAGAATATGTGTAATGTAGGCCCTGTAAGGTAGGTTCTATATCTGACTAATTTCTGAAGGCACCCAACTGTGGCAGTTGATGATACATTAAATTATGAAGAATTAAAGCAAATTGGGCTCAAATCCCTGCTTCTCCAAATATTTGAACTCGGCCAAATTACTTAACTCCTTTGAAACACTGTCAAAGTGTGTTAAACACTCTAAACATCTGTTAGAATATGATGATATATTTACCTTGTTGAGTCATTGTGAGGCTTAAACTGAAATGATATATGTAAAATTCTCAGCCCATAGTAGACTTTCAATAAATATTAACTATTATCATAGCAAGATTTTTTTGAATGAGATAGTCCTTAACTAAGATATTTATTGAGAATAATTAGTATTGATTTTCCTGGTGGTTTTATTATCTTCATGAAACCCAAACTAAAGTATTTACTTTGAGGACAACTTTACATTGTCCTTATTTTGCAGGAGATTATAATTTTAAAGAGAATGCAAATAATAAATGAAGAAGACCAATCTAACTAAATTTTAATTAAGCATCAAAACATAAAAGTCAATGGGCTTTTCTTCATAATCATGTTGCTTTAACACTTTTATTTTCTTCTAGGTAAGTTTAAATTTTCTGTAAGTTTTAATTTATATGATAAAACTTATGTGTAGATTTATAAAATCATTTTGATATAAACATGGTGTTTCATTGTAAAATACCGTTTTTTTATTTCTATATTTATCAACATTTTAGGATTAAAGGACTCTTATTTGACATATTCATGATTTTTCCTCCAATTCCTTGACGTAGAGTCTTAATACCTACTACTGTCTTCATGCTGATGAGTACTAAAATTCTCAAAATTAAAAACGAATTGGTGAAAATCACTTAAAGTAGAATGAATTTATTAGAATGACCAGTTCTGAGCCTCAAGCCTCAAATGTATTTGACTTTCTCTTCAGCATTCTCCTCTTTGCTATATTTCTGTCTAGCATTGCCGTTATTAGTATTCTCCTTGGTAGCTTCTTATACTTTTAGAAACAAAAACATGCATTGGTGCTTGTGTGATAGGAGCACAGCTGTAGGGATACTGAAAGAATGGAAAACAAGGGAAATCATGGATATATTTCTCCAGAATTCATCCTCAATTTGATAAATAAAGAATATGCATAAAAATGTTTTAATAACTTCATTAAACAGCATGGAAAATACATTTAAACATATAATGACTATGAATGCTGAGTGCATGGGGAGTAAAGAAAAGACTAGAATAAAAACATTTAGTTAAGCAAAGATTTCCAGAAGAGGACAGTTTGTGTTAATGATTTTAAGGGCAATAGTACTACAGATTAGCAGAAAGAAATATCTGAAGCAGGTTAAAGGAATTGGCACAGTAAAGAAGTGAAAACAGTGATAGCAACAAGCTTTTCTATGGAGATCATAAGAACAGCAAATTAAGCTTTTCAATTACAGGCCAATATCCTGACTTCGGACCTAGTTACTTGAATCTATGATGCCAGGCGGCTTCAATTTCGTTTCATTGGATTTACTGCTCCCCGTTGTCACCCGCAAGAACTTGGTCAGATTTAAGGTCAGCAGAGATGGGTGAGATCCTCATTTAGCATTCACACCTGAGTAATACTTTTGGTAGGGATTGGGCTAACGGCCAATGCTCAGCCTTAGAATTATGATAAAACCTAATATCATTGCTTGTTCATTAGCATATATATTTGAGAATCCTGGCTGCTGCTTCTAATTTAATGGTGAAGTGATGATAGCTGCTTTTCTCAAAATATTTTTAGAATCTTGTCTGATTAGACTACCTAACCAAGTATCTAATATAACAAGAATATATTTTCATTCTGCTGGGCAGAATAAGGGAGAGAAGTATTGCTTAAGCCCAAGGAACCTAACAAACATTCAGGTGAACAGTCACACTTTTGATAGATTTGTGGGCTGCGTAATCAATGCTTAATAAAGACGTGCTGACTAAATGAATGAATGCTTGACTTTTTAACTTTCCACTATTATTCTTCTTAAAAATATGTCTAAGATATTATACTCAATTCCAAAGGCTATACTTTTAATAATCTGTATTTGAGAAACGTCTTTTAAGTTGGTTATTTCAAAGAAACCTTACTTAAAATGGAAAATCCACTGTACATTACAAGTGTGTTCAAAACACTTGATCTCTCACTTACAACTCATGAAATGCATTCCTTCTCTCGCTGAACTGCTACTATTCAAAAGTGATGTACCATATTATAATGTTCTTTGTTTTCTAGTTTTCATCTTATTTCATATATACTACGTTGACTGTATAACTATGACCAGAGTAAGTACAATGGCCAGTATTCTGAATTGTTTTATTCCTTTTATAAGGTCAGAATGACAAGCTAAGAAGGAGTCTTCTGCGATTAGAATGTTAGATGTTAAAAGTAAATATGGCTGATATGGGAGGGCATTTGCTGCCTTAGGTAGAATCAGGAGATATAATTTAGAAGTGTTTCAGGGTTAAGTTAAAAAGAAAGGTTGACTGACTTGATATATTCAAAGCAATGTCCTGAATTTTCAGCCAGAGTGGACACTTTATTTTTTTAAATTAATTAATTAATTTATTTATTTTTGGCTGTGTTAGGTCTTTGTTGCTGCGTGCGGGCTTTCTCTAGTTGTGGCGAGTGGAGGCTACTCTTAGTTGCGGTGCACGGGCTTCTCATTGTGGTGGCTTTTGTTACTTCAGAGCTCGGGCTCTAGGTGCATGGGCTTCAGTCGTTGTGGCACACAGGCTCAGTAGTTGTGGCTCACAGTCTCATAGAGCACAGGCTCAGTAGTTGTGGCGCACAGGCTTAGTTGCTCCGCGGAATGTGGGATCTTCCAGGACCAGGGCTCGAACCCATGTCTCCTGCATTGGCAGGCGGATTCTCAACCACTGTGACACCAGGCAAAGCCGGGGACACCATCTTGCTTCTAGTTTCTCTGTTCTTCAGTTTTCCTGAAATGAAGGGATGTCAGTTCCAAAAAAGGACTGTTGATCACCATAGTATACATATATTTTTCTTTTCTTACCCCCAGCTTCCTTTTTCGTAACTAACAGACCTGTATTGTTTGTGGTTTAGATATTATGGAGTTTAGAAGTGATTCTTTAATTCGGGTAGTAATTATTTTATACATTCAGGATTAAGAGTAATCTGAGAGGTTTTTCACAGGCGAATAAAACCGGGATTAGTTGACCAGAATGAAAGGGTTTAAGTATAAATATAAGGTACACACACAGGTTCACACACGTAAGAAAAAAAAGAGCACAGTAGTTAAAACCATGTTTTTCGTATAAGAAAATATATTAACATATCAGTGAAACAGGATAGATCAAAGTTGAAAGATACTATATGTTTGCTTGATTTACAGTGGAAAAGTTCCATGTCTGTTGTGAAAGGAAAGGTTAAAGTTTTTCATCTTATACAATACGCAAAAATGAACTCCAGATGGATTTGAGCATTAACTCAAAGTATAAAACCATGGCATAACTAGATCTGTAATAGTATTTGGCAGCCTAAATAAAGAGGTAAACTGAGGCAAGCTTGAATTACCAGGAATTGAGTTCATTTGGGAATAGCAAAGGACTACCATTGGCAAACACAAACCGCAGCAACCTACAGGGATGTCTGTTAAGGGTCTGAAGCGGGACGCATTTACGAGCAAGGAGCGCAAAGAGCTGGAGTCCAGCCAGAGTCCAAGCTGTAAATTCATTGGCTTGAGGATGGAGGGGGATTGATGGCGGCTGTTCATTGGCCAGGAGATGTTTCCGTCTTATGCAAATCAGGCATTTATGGGAAATCAGTCTCTCAGTACTTATGTTCTATTTTCCTGAGGGCACGTTGGTGAGGCTATTCTTTTCATAACTTCCTTTTCCATTTAAGATACGTTCACATGTCGAATATTTACACCCATCCAGATAGGTTTCTTAAAAGAACTTAACGTTGTGGTGTTCAGGGCTACTCCAGAAAGCAGGGAAAAAAAAAAAAAAATCCCCTAACAAATATCTGAGGGACAGCACAAATGGGAAGCTCGTCAAGTGGAGTGTACTCGGGACCTACTCCTATAGGTAGCATCCGTCAACTGAAACTGCTGATGGTGGCAACAGATGGAGAGTCTAGAAGGGGAAATGCAGGCTTGAAAGTTTTGGGCGTTTATGTCACTGCAAGGTGAGTCCCTTTTGACATTGGTGTGGGAAGAGGGGGAATTAGGATTGTTAGGTTTTCTGTATATTCTTCACTAGCAGGATAAAAAAATAATTCTAATTTTCGGTATTGAGGTTCTAGAAACTCTAGGAAGAGGCTTCTTTCAGTTGGTGAGTCCTTAAATAGTGAGAACTGTTTTTCAGATTCCAAGTGGAGAGTCCTTTTGGAATGCTGACGTGTTTCTAACATGCATAGATAGTTTTGACAATCTCTTCTGATTGGGAAAAAAAAAACAACTAAGTTACTGGTTGTTTTACGGTTGTTTCTTACTGAAGTTCACATTAGGATTTTTCTAAAAGTTGTTTGCTTCTAATTTATGTTTTAGTATATTGTTCCTTATTTGATCACTGTATTTCTTAAGATTGTGTTTATCTCAGAAAGGTAGAAAGTGAGTAGATATCAACCTAGAACATGTGATTTATTTTTAAAATCTATTATTTGTTATCCTGATTCTTTTTTAAAAGCACATCTGAAATAAGCTCTGTTGAGATGAGAAAATTTATTTACAATTTTAAAATGAATGCCCCTTTAAAAAACATCATTTCCTTCTGCATGGGAACATGAGTTCTAATTCGTAGATCAGAGACTGTAACAAGAACTCCTCTATTTATTTCTGTGCTCTTAAATTTTGCCCACATATGAAGATGAGCTTTAGATATAAAGGCAGAAATGTTATTGCTGTTAGAGTTTTATTTCAACTTTAATAATTATGAATAAAATGGATAAAGGAAAAAATAAAGGCTATGGCATTTAAGGACATCATTTTAATATGGTGCTGTTGTATTAAATTGCTGATGGTTACACAGTCCCTGTAGAATTTTTATTGTGTTCAGGAACATCTGTGCGTTTCCTTCTATCTGAGAAGAATGTGTTATATTTCAGTGAATTATAGGTGGCAGTATACACAGCTAAATTCCATGTTTTATTGCAAGTGTATAGAAGATATTTCAATTGGTTAACAATTTTATATTTAAGCTTTTTGTCATTTTAGCCCCATTTTAAACTACTCCTTCCTTTTTGTTGTGAATATAAGAACATCAAATAAACTCCCTTAGGTAAGAGAGGGCTCTTGTGAAGTATTTTAAGTAACAGGTTTATTCTGAAACATTGTTAAAAGTTTGTTTCTTTTTAATGTTATTAAATAAAGATACATTAGAAAGAGTATTCACTGACCAGTTGATTTAATGTTAAAATCAGAATTTTAAAGCTGAAAGGATTTTTAGAATTATATCTCAAACCAAAGACAGAGAAATTTTTATTCTGTCTCTTTACATTTTCTGTTTTAAAAGTTACAGGCAAATATGAGTTGACTGCTGAGTGGTAAAAACGCAATACCTTCTTGATTTAATGTCCTGAGGTCTGATAGCTATCTCTGAGAATGTTAAGTACAAAATTGCTATTCTTTATGCCTGCTATCTACTCTAAATGCATTATATTCATGAGAACAATAATACAATTATGAATGAAGTAGCAAAACAATAAACGTTAAATTGATGATCGATAGCCATACTGTGGCATCTCGTGGAGAATAAGAAAGTTAGGCATTACAGCAGTACATTGAAACCATTCCTTCCAGAGACATTCACAAGGTGCGTCCAGGGTTTCCTGACCGTTACCCACAGACAAGTAGAAGTGAGAGCCCAAGAGGCAAGCAAGTTTTCCTGTTTTGTTTTACTCATTGAACTTTGTGAAATACCACACCCCTTTCCCTTTTAAACTAAAATCCTTTATCTAATCCAGATTCTTCAGATATAGAGGAGAAAATTGAGAGTTGAGCAGATTCAGACACTGACCCAGAGACAAATCAGTAATTATCAGTGTAGGGCTGACATTACACGTTACTACCATGGATAAGTAAGCAGTCCTAACTTTCTATTTATGTTTCCTCCCGTATTTCTTTTTTCTTTTTTTTTTTTTTTTGTGGTACGTGGGCCTCTCACTGTTGTGGCCTCTCCCGTTGCGGAGCACGGGCTCCGGACGCGCAGGCTCCGCGGCCATGGCTCACGGGCCTAGCTGCTCCGCGGCATGTGGGATCTTCCTGGACCGGGGCACGAACCCGCGTCCCCTGCATCGGCAGGCGAACTCTCAACCACTGCGCCACCAGGGAAGCCCCTGTCCCGTATTTCTTATTTGTTTGTTGCCTTTGTCCTCTTTGCCATCATAATCTGTTTATTCATCTTAATGCACTCAATTACTTTGCAATTATTGGTCCATATGTAGCTTATCATTTTCAAATAGATGTGCTTGCTTGCAGATCCTCACATTACTGCTGGCCAGTTGTTTTAGGATCAGTTGGTTCTCTCAAGCTGATATATAAGCACGATTAATTCTAATATGAAATAAGCAGAAAAAGAAATTCAGATAGAAACTATTTCTTCAGATTTTTTTCCCCTGCCTTTTCCTAGGTCAATAAGATAAATTCTCTAAGCTTGAATGTTTTTTAAAGTGCTTTCCAAGGAAATTTATTGTGTTTTGATGAGATATAAGTTCTCCAGCATTTGGAATTCTGAACGCTGTTAGGCATTTGGAGTTTAAAACAGGAATAAACCTTTAGGAACCCAAGGAGACTTTGGCTAAATGTATTGAGCTAAGTTCATCTTTAAAATAAAGTGAAGCCATGAAAATCTGCTAAAATAGGAGACTAACCCAAGGTCTTCTATTTGGGTTGAACAAATGCAGTGGGCCCCAGGTTTTATCCTCTCTATTTTTGAATAATTTACTCTCCTGGAAAGCTTCTGAGTGACATAGCAAGTTAAGTATGAGTATCCTTTAACCTGAAACAAATATGCTTAGAGCTAACCTAATCCCACTGGATATGTCTTCCTAAAATGTTTTTAAGAATATATTGGTTGAGATCTCAATCCTTCCCACTATTGATGCTTAGGTTTAATAAAAAATAAATATCTTCAAGATGTGGGTATTGCAATATAAGTACAGCTGACTTATTTTGCATATTTGCCTAGGGCCTAAGAGAAAAAAAGGATCATTTCTTTAGGTTGTGCTTGCATAGATCTATATTATAATCTAGATTTTAGACCTTTTTACTTTTTTTTTTTTTTTTGGTACGCGGGCCTCTCACTGCTGTGGCCTCTCGCGTTGCGGAGCACAGGCTCCGGATGCGCAGGCTCAGCGGCCATGGCGCGCAGGCTCAGCGGCCATGGCTCACAGGCCCAGCCGCTCCGCGGCACATGGGATCTTCCCAGACCGGGGCACGAACCCGTGTCCCCCGCATCGGCAGGCGGACTCTCAACCACTGCGCCACCAAGGAAGCCCTAGACCTTTTTACTTTTATGAACTCACATTTATTAACTATAGGGCCCTCCAGAAGCTAATAATGTGTAATGCTCCATGTAACTTGAATCTGAAATGAAAAATGGCAAGAACTTTTGGTTGATTGATTAATTCATTTATTCATTCAAGAAATACATATGGAGCACCTACCGATGTACCTTAGTATTTAGTGCTTGGGTACATTATGAATAAAATAGGTGTTCTCAACTTCGTGTGTGTGTGTGTGTGTGTGTGTGTGTGTGTGTAATAAATAAATAAATAGTCTAGTATCTTAGAAGGTGAAACGTTCCATGGAGAATAGGAAAAGTAGAACGGTTTAACAGGATCTCTTAATTTAAAATTAAGGACTTTTGTCCCCTCAAATCTGTGAGAGTAATAGAACTCCGACATGAAGTAGAGTGGGTTATTAGTAAGCACGCATGTTTGTTTCGCCATGAGAAGAGAAAACAAGCACAACTTTACATGTTCTTTTTTAAGGTTTCCTTCAGGAGTTACTTTAAAGTAGATTTCTCATTAGCTGCTAAACTGAATGTTTTCCCACTAGGCAATTTGCCCCTAACACTGAATTAGTGGGAGAACCATTAAAACAAGTCTGTCATTTAATGACAAGAAGGTTTTTAAAGTAAAGGTATGTCTACATGGGATGTCGAGTTGGTTTCAGTTTTTTGATAGTTGCTTTTTTTTTTCCCCCACCGGAAACATAAGGCAGTATTTAAGCAGATACGTTGGTGGAAGCAAAACTTGGATTTAGGATATTAAGTCCCCAGCAGGAGACTTTAGAAGAATTTCTTGGTTGCCTCAGTAAAACCCCTATCTTCCATGGGGAATAGTTAAACAATTATAACAATAAAGAAATTAAAGCAAGGAAATATCTAGTGGCTGTTATTTGAGCAAGTACATTTCACGGGGAAACCGATGATAAACAACTTTGTCAAATTTGACTGCTCTAAGAGCCTACCCCCATTGACCTTTGCAAAAATAGGACTTGCCTTCAAGTTGTAATGAAAGTGCTTAAACATGCTAAATGTCAGTATGATGGACTCTTCTAGAATGTGCTGTCTGCTAATAGTATAGGTGTGCTGGCTGTACACACTTTATAGGGTTTCTCTCAACGCATTGTTATATAGTTGGACGAAGAGTGGTCTTAGAACAAGTAATGTCCTCTGTCCTTGCAAAACCTGTAAGTGCAAAATGCTTACTCTTGTAGTGCTCTGGATGATTTTCTCCTGCTAAAATTTCGTTGTTTGATTTTTACCAGTATGCCTATCTATCTGCCAGGCTTCTTTATTTGCTTACTAACTTCACACATTTATTTACTCATTAAGAAAAGTATGAAATGAACTCCTTTATGTTTGGGGCATTGTGCTAAGTACTTATAGAGATCTGGATAAAAATGTTTTCACGTGAAAGGCGGGACTGCGGTATTGCTAGTCACAGTACGCAACTTGAGAACCACTAGTTCTTTCTAGGTTATAGCTGTATATAGATTAGGAAAGGAGAGGTGGATGATAGTGAAGACATAGTAGTGTCACTAGGTTTGGAAGCAGAGAGACAGAAACTGGATTAATTCAATTAGGTGCTACGCATGTGACAGTCATAATGATGACAAAGAGAAAATGTTACATGCTGTTGCTTTTATTCCTCTTAATAAGGCAGAGGCATTTTAATACATTGCAGAATTATTTCAACACAGTGGTCCTTTATGTGAAGTTAAAAACAAATTACATTATTGATAATAATTGTTCACATTTATGTATTCAAGTAGTTTGTAAAGTTTTTAAAGTTCTTTTATAAAGAAAATTACTTTGAATGGATGATTTTATTTTTAGACATGGATGGATAAATTATATCATTACAGATTTTACTCAATCTATGTATTTAATTGTTCCATGTATATTTTATCTTACTGACTTGCGGCAAACCTGTTTTCTTTCTGTAAATAATTTCTTATGCTTTATAGAGTTGCAATGCAATTAATTATCTAATCCTTCTAAACATTCAAAGAATGATGTATAAATCATTCTTCCACCTGTATGCAATGAGTTCTACTTTTGTACAACATATATAGAATTATTTTATACATACTTATCTGTGGATGTCTAATTTCTAACTAAATTTCATCCCATAGAGTTGGAATGTTTTAGTTTCTTCAGTTTTATATTGTGGCTTCTATAGGATGATTGTGAAATTTCATATAATACCTTTCTGGGAGAAATTAAAGTAATTAAGAAGCACAAAGGTACCTATTTAATTAGCCTACTTGTATCCTCAGAGGAATCTTTAGTTGTGAAAAGTCTGAGGGAGCTTGCCCTTAGTTAATTGACTCAGAGCATTTTCCACTTTTTACATTTCTCCTCACTTATTTGGTTTAGTTCTGTTCTCCAAAATGACTCACTAAAAAATTCCAGACTATATATTTTCTCCTAAGTAATATTTTATTGAAGACTATAAATCTGTGGTCAAATCTAGGATCAATATCAATCCTGTTTTGTTACCAGCAAGGCATTGAATGTATTTTATGATAAGAAGGTATTCAAATATGAAAATATATCTCGTTGATCTTTAAGAGTAAGGAATTTAATATGCTGACATCTATTGAATAGTTCAAATGCAGTTTGAGAGCTGCTTAATCTTCTTTTCGTGTGGATATTGCTAAACCACAGGTATGGAGAGCTTGGCTTACAAATAGATCCTTCCTTCCCTAGATGACTGTAGTATTTACTAAGATGAACTTTATCTGTTTCAGCTTAATATTTCTTTGAAAGGGCAGTCCTAATTTAAAAGCAAGTGAATAAAAGGCATCATGCTTTTAATTACTTTTAGAAAGGAACTTAATTCTTTCCCCTTTGAATACTCTAAATTAGATTAAACTTTTTGGGGAGAGACAAAGCAGAGGGGAGTTGACGGTGGAGAAGTGTTTTGAAGCCAAAAGTAAGTTACCAATCCGTTTATGGAATAAAGGAAACTGAGAAAAACAACAGCTGCCATTTCAGCTCAATAACTCCCGTACCTCCTAGTGAAATCATTTTGAGACTGCTGAGTAGAAATAGTTTAAAGGTCTATTGTAAAAGAAACAAGAATTTTATTCATTAATTAGACTCGTCAGAGACTGCTTTGAGTTTTGCAGAAATGAATAACCTTTTATTCCCTGATTATAGTTAAATCCTTAAACTCATTTGATTTCCTGTGCCCCATTCCATTTCACTTTAAGGTTTCACCTTTACAAATGCATTATACTAGGCCAGTCCCGGAAAGGTTTTCATTTCCCTTTCACGTTCGTAAAAAGCAGAGTAACTTTGTAAAATTAACACACAACTGGGGGTATATAAATTGCAGAATTGAAGTCTCTTGATAATGCATAAGTGATAGAGTGAGGGAACATTTTGTT
This sequence comes from Pseudorca crassidens, assembly GCF_039906515.1. Classification (NCBI taxonomy): domain Eukaryota; kingdom Metazoa; phylum Chordata; class Mammalia; order Artiodactyla; family Delphinidae; genus Pseudorca; species Pseudorca crassidens. The sequence continues at coordinate 10,178,064 of NC_090299.1, forward strand.
TATGTGTTTCCTACCTCAACCTCAGATAGATAGTGAAGACTTTTTTTTTGTCTTAACAGTGATGGTTTTATGTTGTAAAATATTGGACTTTTATGGAGATTATTTTCAGTTTTGCTACTTTACAGTTTCAAAGGCAGAATTTACGGCAGCATTTGGAATTTTGCTGTCTAGCATCTATCATAAATTAATTCACACTTGATTAATTTAGAATTTCTGAAAATGTGAGTCTAACATTGAACTTTTTTGACACAGTGGAAAAAGGCATGCCAAACAAATAAATAGCATAAAAGATTAGATAGGAAAAGTATACGCACTTAGAGATCAAGCAGTTTTCAAAGTTTTAAAAATAGTTGAAAATGTTCAAAGCATTATTTTTCAATCACTTTGATATGACAGTTTCAGCTCACTTATTAATTATAGCATTTATCTTCCTAAGAAATAGTTGTCTGTTTTAGATGACATATTTCAAGTTACTACAGTTTCTTAAAAATAACTGTTTTTTAATTTAATATTTTCAGTGTAATAAATTAGCATATATCTTAACCAAATAGAACAATGTGCAAAAAATTGAGGTCTTCTGCTCCGACTCTCCCTGCCCAAGATACCCAGTCGTCAGGGGCAAGTATCTGAACTTTGGAAGCTCTTTCTTTTGGTATTTGTCCTTATATATCTAAATGGCTTATTGATATTTCTATTTCTTGACTTCTCGGTTTTACACTATATGTATCCATTAATGTCCCAGAGTAGAAGCTTCTTTAACAATCTGCTCATACCTATAAAAACACATATCCTCCACCTCCATTATTTCATTAGAGTTTTATCATAACTTTTGGTTAAAACATTATTCAGTTGTTACATTATTATGAGTAAGTAAGTTCGTTTCTATCTCAGCTAAATGCTGTGTACTATGAATATAATTGCTTTCTTATGCAACTCTTTTTATCTGGAGTTAATCACTGGTTTTATTATGTGTTTAATTTGTACATCCCTATCACTCCAAATTCTCCAGAAGTGCTATAACATTCTCTTAGTACGAACACATTGAAATCTAGGTGTTTTTTTTAAACTGTCAGCTTCTTATTCCATTCTGCAATGGCTGTCAATCGAGAACTTTCTTTCATCATCATCCATTGTCCCCAGATCCCCTTTGCTTTTCTCTTTGATTTCTGTTTATTGATTTTGTTCACTCTTTTTCTTTGAGAGGGATATTTTATCTGTGATGCTCATCCATTTAGTTTTTTTTTTTTTAAGATTTTTATTTATTTATTTTTATTTTTGGCTGTGTCAGGTCTTTAGTTGTGGCACGTGGGCTCTTTGTTGCCGCATGGGCTTCTCGCTAGTTGTGGACTGTGGGTTTTCTCTTGTTGAGGTGCATAGGCTCCATAGTTGTGGTGTGCGGTCTTAGTTGCCCCGTGCCATGTGGGATCTTAATTCGCTAACCAGGGATGGAACCTGTGTTCCCTGCATTGTTAAGGCGGATTCTTTACCACTGGACCACCAGGGAAGTCTCCATCCATTCACTTTTAAATGCCAAACTAAAATGTTGATTTCATGCTCAGAATAAAAGGGTTGACTGGATGCTCAGTGTGCAAAGGTCAGCATGAGAATGGAGTACTTCCCTCACATTAAGGAGAGTCATTTAATTGGGGATTCTTAAATATCAATGTCTAGAGATCATCTATCCTGGGCTAATTTTCATAGAGCAGAGTCTTCTAATCTCTTGCAGACAAATGGGCTGGGGAATTCCCCTTTGACTATGCAGACTTTGAATCAGGCAGATCTTGGCATGGTTAATTGAGATATAAAATATAAGAAAGAAGTTTGGAGGAGACAAATGTTGAATTTGGTTTTGAATACATTAACCTTGAGGCTCTTTTGAAATATTAAATAGTAACCTGTAATAAAGGACTGGAGCTCATCACAGAGGTTTGGTCTAAGTATATAGAATCAACTGGATTAGCTTATCTACACAGAACAGCAATACTCCCATATCACAGGTGCTTAAATAAGAAATTTATTTCACTCATGTGGAAGAGCATGGTGGAAGGCACCTTAGGCTGAAATGAGCCCTAAAATGTCATTGAGATCTCCACTCTGCCATCCCAGGGTGTGGCATTCCTCCCACAGGATCCAAAATTTCTGATGTAGATGCTTCGTCACAGTGGTGTCTGTGGAGGAAGAGAGGAAGATCGCATAGCTCCTCCATTTGAAAGAGACTTAGTCAACCTCCAACCCATTCTGTTTACATCTCTTTCACCACAATTTAGTCGTATCTCATCAAGCTCCCAGGAAGCCCTGCCAATGTGGTCTTTTATTCTGTGTGGTTATGTGGCAGGCTAAAAATTGGCTTTCTATATTTAAATAAAAATAAGGGAATGGCTGGAGTATGCATCTCAGAGTCCTAAATTAAGTCACTGGCATATAGATTGCATTTGGAAATATGGATATGTGTGAATCACAGCATGTATATTAAAAACCTATTTTTAATCAGATTTTTGTGGATTGAGCAATGAATGGTAGGTGAGGCGCTAAAGAGAAACAGAGACAAATCCTTCAAGAAGCTTGGATGAAAGGTGAGAGCGATAGGACAGTAGGCCCAAAGTTTAGGTTTTGTGGGATAGAACAGTAAAGTAAATTCAGAAAGAGGTGAGTTGGGACTTCCCTGGTGGCACAGTGGTTAAGAATCCGCCTGCCAATGCAGGGGCCACGGGTTCCTGGTCCGGGAAGATCCAACATGCCACGGAGCAACTAAGTCCATGCGCCACAACTACTGAGCCTGTGCTCTATGAGACCACGAGCCACAACTACTGAGCCCACATGCCTAAAACCTGTGCTCCTCAGCAAGAGAAAGCCACCGCAGTAAGAAGCCTGTGCACCGCAACAAAGAGGTGTCCCTGCTTGCCGTAATGAAGACCCAAGATGGCAGCCAAAAAAAAAAAAAAGAAGAAAGGAAAGAGGTGAGTCAGGGCTTCCCTGGTGGCGCAGTGGTTGAGAGTCCTCCTGCCGATACAGGGGACATGGGAAGATCCCACATGCTGCAGAGCAGCTGGGCCCGTGAGCTATGGCCGCTGAGCCTGCGTGTCCGGAGCCTGTGCTCTGCAACAGGAGACGCCACAACAGTGAGAGGCCCGCGTAGCACAAAAAAAAAAAAAAAAAAAAAAAAAAAAAAAAAAAATGAGGTGAGTCAAAAATGAAGGACGTGATAAGACTGATGACCAATTAATATTGTTAAGTGATGCTATCGATGCTGAATTGAATTCTTTTCTATGCTCTAACCATTTGCTGTATGTATTATTACCATCTTCATTTTTTAGGTGAATAATCTTAGGCCAGAAATATTAAATAACTTAAATTGAGACACAGAGTTGCTAAGTACCAGAGCGGAGATTAAAACCACCTGACAGTTTTAATCTTTAGAACCATGTTATTATACTAGAGGATCAAATAAGTGTAAACTAGACTAGAGAAGCCCCTTTATTTCATGGAGTTAAGCCTCTGCTGGGACCAGTTGCTTGGTGTTCCTGAAATGAGTCTAAGGCAAGTTAATTGAATTTAATTTTATAGCATCACTACAATTATCTAATGTGTTCATCTCCTCATACGATGGTCTTACCTCAAGAACAGTCCATTATTTGTGGCTCATTGTGAGGAGAGGGTATCAATGTGGGTAATTATGTGGGCCCTGCATATATGACAGTATTGAGCTTTTTAAATTACTTTTATTTACCCTTTACTGTGACGTTTTCAAGTTGATAATAATATTCACATGATAATAATAATTATAATAATAATATACACATGAGTAAACTGAGGTTAAAAGGTACTATGAATTGTCCAAGGCTTGTAAATGGTTGAGTCAGAATTGGAACCAAGGCCAGTTCCACAGCCCGAAATCTTAAGGACTCACTCTACAATGTTGTCTGCAGAATGCACATATTTGTTTCCTAGGGCTGCTGTTAACACATTACCACAGACTTGGCGGCTTAAAACAACAAAAATTTGTTCTCTCACAGTTGTGGAGGCCAGAAGTCCAAAATCAGGGTGTTGGTTCCTTCTAACGGCTTCTGGCCTTTTCCAGCTTCTGGTGGCTCACAGTTTTCCTTGACTTTTGCCAGCATAACTCGAGTTACCAACTACATCTTTGGATGGCCTTCTTCCCTGTGTTTCTGTGTCTCTCCTCCTTTTTTTGTCTCTTTCTCTTTTTTTTTTTTGTGAAAATTTTTGGTCCCCAGCTTCATATTAATGTTTAGATTTAGAAACTTGGAGTTTGATCTTTTTTTTTTTTAGCATCTTTATTGGAGTATAATTGCTTTACAATGTTGTGTTAGTTTCTCCTTTATAGCAAAGTGAATCAGTTATACATATACATGTATCCCCATATCTTTTCCCTCTTGCATCTCCCTCCCTCCCACCCTTCCTATCTGGCCCCTCTAGGTGGTCACAAAGCACGGAGCTGATCTCCCTGTGCTATGCGGCTGCTTCCCACTAGCTATCTATTTTACATTTGGTAGTGTATATATGTCCATGCCACTCTCTCACTTCGTCCCAGCTTACCCTTCCCCCTCCCCATGTCCTCAAGTCCATACTCTATGTCTGCATCTTTTTTTGTCTCTTATAAAGACTCTTCTCATTGGACTTAGGACCCTAATCCAGGATGATCTCATCTCAACATCCTTATCTTAATTATATTTACAAAACCCTTTATTCCAAATAAGATCACATTATGAGGTTCTGGGTGGACGTATCTTTTGGGGCACCACTATTTAACCAATTACAGTGGTCAAGGATGAATTTTTTAAGCCTTTTAAAATTATGAAGTATAAGAAAAGTACAGAGAAATACTTAATATATAATGTAATTAGTAATTAGTAGGTGATCAGCTGAGTAGCCCCCACCTGCATGGAGACAAAGAACATTCCCAGCACTCTGAACATGCACTGTTTCCTTTAATAATCATTTCCTCATCCCTCTTCCCTAGGATTATCTGGACTTTATGGGAATCACTTCCTCACTTTTCTTTAAAATTGTACTCATGTAGTAAAATAATACAGTTTTACATATTTTTGAGTTTTATATAAATGAAACAATTATATATCTTATGTTATGCTTCCTTTCATTAATATTATACTTATAAGAATCATATATATCACTGACGGTGGTTGTAGTTAGTTCATTTTCTTTACAAGTTGGTTATTCATTCTACTTTTGTTGCATATATGTGATATATATATATATTTTTTGGCTATCACAAATGCTGTTGTTATGAAATTTTTGTATATTCTAGTATAACTGCAGTTTTATGTGAGATATATGCTTATTAGATGATGACAGTTTTTCAAGGCAGTTGTAGCAATATAGCTCTCGTCAGCAGTTTGTGTGAGTTCCCATTGCTCTCAAATGTTTAATAGCTCATGGTGTTAGCTGACATTTTAGTTATCTGATGATTTCATAGGTGTGTAGTCATATCCATGATAGTTTTCACTTAAGTATCCTTAATTACCCGTGATATTAAAAATAGTTTCATAGTTTTATTGGATTTATATTTCTTTAAAAACAGTCTCAGATTCCAAACTTTTGTACTAGATCCAAACCAGTGAGGGGAGCTACATGTCTAAGGTTATGAGATAGGCAAAGGAAGTGTTGAAAAAAAGTGAGAATATAGATCTTTTGGCCAAAGATATATTTTCATCACAAAGAGATAAAAATACAGTAATGAGCTGATAAATTTTGAAGAAAATGCAATGTCTAGATGAATACATACCTTCAGATGACTTGTGAGATTTTCTAACTCCCATTTACCTTCTAGCTAAGGCTATGAACAATTTATTGTTTAATTCTTAGCAATTATAATATTATCCATAGAATACTGAATTTTAACGAAAATTTAATTATTCAAAATAAGATTGAATCTATCAGACTTGTATTAACCTACTAAGTGATAAGCTATCTTCTGCACATTCTCCTACCTATGGTCATTTTTTAGTATTATTTCTCATTTTGAAGATTTTTAGTAGTTCCTAGATTTGCAATCCTAGTTTACATATACTTCTTTAAAATAATTTTTGTGCTTTATAATTATAATCACATCTCTTTCAGGAGAAGAAAAATAGAAAAGGTGGCCAGTATGTGTCAGTCTCTCAGATGAATTATATTCTGTCATGCTGCTCTTGTCCAAATATATGTCTTCCTAGGAGATATAGATTGAAATCTGAGTAAATCTGTATTATCATTCTACTGGGTGTTGGGGAGTTTCTCTTAAAATCATGCTTCTCAGTTTGCCTTGAGTCTCTTTGACTCCATCTCCTGCTGTTGTAATCATTAGAAGTCCATAGAGAGTGGAATTTCTCAAAATATAGACAGTTTTATTCAGAACGTGAGCCCTGCAGGCATTTCTTTTCATTTTTACTTAGCTGGGGGTATACAGATACACCTTTGACTTTCATATGCTTGTTACAGAGCCTGAACACAATGTATGTTTCCTTCTGCTTTTGAGATACAGATGGCAAAAATCCTTAGTCTGCCAAGAAACTTTATTTGCTTCTAAATTCTGACTGTCCCATTATATGACTTTGTTATATTACGATTTTAATAGAGCAGATAAGGGTCAAGGCTTCTTTGTTGTTGAAATATTAAATCACTCTTTGGCTTTCTTACATCTGACAGTTATTTTCTACTTCATCTTTAAAAGCGGAAGTTCATGAGCTCTTCATCCAGTGGAGTGGTTAGATTTTATTCATGCTTAGACTCATTGAAACCTGCCAACCATATAAAAACAGTTGCCAATATGGGAGAAGTCTTCCTTGTGTTGTGATAGCAAGGGTTTCAGTGTTGAGACATGACCCTAAAAAATGTATTCCTCCATTAAAAAAAAATGTCACTGCTTGTCCCAGGTGGCCTTTCTACAGGAAAGAGGAACAAAGTGGATTATTTGATAACATCTTGGATCTTAATTTATTTTTCAAACTATATATGTATGTGCTTACAAACATATATTTTGTATGTGTGTATATCTGTATGTATGTGCACACACATACAAACACACATACATATATATCCAATGTTAGAAACAGTTTCAATTTAGTAATATGAAACTGGATAGGAACTTTCTTTGGACTTGTTTTTTGACAAACTATAGGAAAGCAAGCAAATATTTTTCTTTTTAAAATTGATGCATGTTTTTCAGGCCATAATGGAGTTGCAGGCATCTGGATTTAAAAAGTATTCAAAATGAGCTGATTTTTTCTTAGTGAACGTCTCTTAGCACAAGTATGGTTTTTCTCCACCACCTGGATTCTTTTGTTGGTGGGATTGTTATCCATCTAATCATCTATAACTGCAAACATGGGGTCATAGTTAAAAACACTGAAGTCCTGTTGATTTTGCCTCTTTGATGTTTTCCAGTCATTTCTTCTCCTTCTGTTCAAACTGGTTTCCTCAGTTCCTAACATCCAGATTTTTCCAAGTTTCTATCTGGCCATTTTGCTTTCCAGTTTCTCTCTCCTCCAGTTCATTCCAAATGTTACTTTCAGTATCATTTTTCAAAAATATAGTTCTTATCCCATTATTTTTTCTGCTGGAAAACCTTCCATTGATTCCTGTTGTTTTTGAGTTAAGTTTCAAATTTCTTAGAAACTACACAGCTCCATACAATAGCCACTGGCCATATGTGGCTATTTACATTTAAGTGTAAAATTAATTAAATGCCACACGTTGATGGTGACTACTGAATTGGATGTCAGCAATCTAGAATATTTACATCATCACAGAAAGTTCTATTAGACAACTGTCCCTTAGAATGTTATACTAACCCTTCCATAGCCATGCTCCAGCTTACTTTTCCAGTGTCATTTTCTTCTACACAGTGTCAATGCGCCTCTGTGATCCAGTCATGTTCAAGTACTCGCTGTTGAAAGTATCAATCATTCAATCACAGACTTTCATTGAGCACTTTTGGTATACTAGGCACTATTCTATTGGAAGCACTAACATGAATTAAAGTAAGACAAAACAAAACCGCTGTCATGGAGTTAATGTTGGTGGGGAGATTATAAACATGGAGAATATTAAAAATGTAAAATATTTGGTGTCCGGGGATGCTAGAAAGAAAAATGAAAAATGGTAATGTGAAGAGAACAGTAGGTGAGTGGTTACGTAGGGTGTTCAGAAAAGGCCTTTTTAATGAGGGGATATTTCAACAGAGCCCTGAATGAAGTGAGGAGATGAACCACGTAGCTCCCTGGAGAAGAATAAGCCTTTCATCCTACTGCCTTCAAGCTTTTGCCCCTCTTACGTTTGTGGGAATATCATTTATAAAGGTCACAGTGTCATTAAGCAGTAGCCTCTTATCTTGCACTAAAGAGTTTTGGTCTCAAGCCAGAATGTAATCAGCATCGTAGACTGTTAGAGATTGAGGCAACCATAGAAATCATCTAATCTAGTTCCTAACTTTAAAAAGGAGGTAGCTGAGATTTAGACAGGTTAATTGATTTGTTTCAAGTGACAAAGTGAAATAATGGTAAAATGGCAGTTAGAACCTTGGTCTCCTGGTTCCTACAGGAGACCTGTAGGTCCTGTTTAGGACCGAGTTTCTGAGTAGTGAAATCTGAATAAGGAGGACCTCTGGAACGCTTTAAAAATTAAAAAAAAGTATACACACACACACACACACACACACACATACATATACATACACACTCTTCAGAGTTCTGAAGAACTCTGGTGTTCTTCAGAAGTGTGTTGATGTTTCAAGCGAACCCAACCATTTGTTTTTCTCTTCACACTGCAGTCTACCTGATCATTCAGAAATGTGTTTTGTAATGATTTCCACCTGTAAATACATTTTAAATTTTAGTTTCCCAATACTGTAAAATATTTTTTATCATTGTAAACATGATACACGTGTATATGTGAGTGTACAGAGTGGGTTATATATGTACATCTCTTTGTCATTAATTCCCTATGCTGCTTTTGTGTTCACACCGTGTATTCACAGAACCCCTACATTTCCCTGTGCATAGTCCTAAATAGCATAAAGTCATGGATTTTAACTGAACTATGGCTTTATTCTCCCAATGAAATCCTGAGGAATTGCTCTAAGAATTCACATAGAAGGTAGCCTAATAATACATTTTCTAGAACATCTTTAAGGGATTAGAAGTCTTAAACTCATCTTTGGTACGTAAGGGCTAAGACTTCACTCCTTTATGGAATGCAGGTACATGGCACATTCTTCAAGGTTAATAGCTTAGTAGTATAATTTTATTATACTTACTATATATTGTTAATGTATAGTAAATGCATAAGGTACATCTTTATTTAATAGTTTTGAAAACAGTGAATTTGAACACCAAAACTCCAGCTATTGTGAGTATAAAATTATATGATTTGCTCTATAATTTTTGGATAATAAATTATTTTCTTGTTATATCAATAAAGCTTTCTTTTACAGATATCCTTTCAATATACCAGATAATTATTTCTTTTTAGTATGGTCATAATTAATTATCTTAAATGAATATAATAATTCTTTAAAAAATATGCAAAGCAATCTGCCAAAGCCTTTAAAATGCATTCTGCGGTTCCAAATTCTGTTTGTTTCCCTTTTGGATGTGAATTGTGCCTGGCCTGATTAGTTTATCTTTATGCCTTAATTGTAATATGTCCTAAAGTAAATTGAATATTTATAGGCTATTTATTACAGCTGAAGATATAGCATAATAAATCACTCTTTCAGTGTTTTTTTGGGGAAAATGTACACACATGAATGAATACATACTGTCAGTTTAAAACGGTCTTTCGCTACAGACAGCGTGTGTCTATAAAGGAAAATATTCTGCAGCAGTTTGCCCACAGGTGAAATGTGTTTGGAGTGTCCTAAATTTTGTTTCATGAATCCTTTCTGCCATTCTCAGACTAATGACACTCTTCATGGCAGGCCTGAGTGCACTTTTAAACTCCAAAAGAAAAATGTGGCTAAATAGTGTATTGAAATACCTACAGTTGAACCAACAGGAAAATGCTCATTTTTCTAAGCATAGGATTACTAACAGAATGCCAAAATTAAAGGTCAGTTTTGGAATGAACTCTCACTTGGTGAAGTTTATAAACCAACATATATGAGGACAGAAAAATCAACTGTATATCAAAGTCATGCCTTTGAAGAAGTATGCTCTATTTTTTTTTTTTTAATTAAAAAAAATGAACGTTTTTGGGGCTTCCCTGGTGGCGCAGTGGTTGGGAGTCTGCCTGCTGATGCAGGGGACACGGGTTCGTGCCCCGGTCTGGGAGGATCCCACGTGCCGCGGAGCGGCTGAGCCCGTGAGCCATGGCCGCTGAGCCTGCGCGTACGGAGCCTGTGCTCCGCAACGGGAGAGGCCACAACAGTGAGAGGCCCGCGTAGCGCAAAAAAAAAAAAAAAAAAAAAAAGAACGTTTTTGAGCCCTAACCTATGGTTTTTCAGATTTTTTTCTAAATTCTCCCTATGTGAAATGAAGGAAAAATGAAACAAAAATGTTTTTGAAAGGAAACTAAAATGGAGAGATTATGTGAAAATATAGGAAAATGAAGGAGTCCAAATAGGCAATCTAAATATATTGAATAGAAGAGAAAATGGTACAAAATAACACTATGTTCTTTGGATCAAAGTCTTTATTCCTTGTGGTTGGTGGAATCCTTTTGGTTACTAAGTTCCCTCGAACAAATTCTAAAATCAAATTAAGTCAAAATATGTGCAATTATGAATCATCTCAGAGTACGTTTTCAGTGTACTTATTTTCCTTAAATGTCAAAGAAATTATACAAGCTAAGTAATTCTCAAAACACCACATAAAGTTTAGGTATTTCTTTTCTTACAGAATCTATGTTTTTCACTTTAGTGATATATTTTATTATAAAATTTGACAGAAGCAACCAAGGAGAGAGAAGAGAGAAACCCCCAGAGACTGTTGCTTTTCTTAGGTGACAAATAAAAAAGAAGCATCACTTTTAGTAATTTTCTTTCTTTGCTATATTTATTCTGTATATGATCTGGCTGAGACCAGACAAAGAATGAAAAACACACTTCATTTGTTTCAACTAAAAGAAAGATTTGAAATGTATTTACAGGTTATTTCGAGGATCATTTTCCTTTTATTTTTAAATAGTAAATTTTCTGCGATTCAAAATCAACATCCAATCCATATGTCATAAATATAACGTTCCGAATGGTGAAGGAGGCGCACTGTTGCCCTTGTAGACGGTGAGTGATGAATGTGAGGATAAGGAAAGGGAGGATTCATATGAAGATTCCAAAAGTAGGCTTGTGGGCCGTGGCTCTGGGCGATGCGAGTTAGAAGGAAAAGCCAGATGTTTTACTACAGTCATCATCGTGCACCTTGCCCTGCTCGCATGTCTACTGATATGCTTGTAGCCCTGAGATTTATGAAAAAAGGCAGGAGAAAGCAAGGCCTCTCCTGATACAATCCATTTCATTGCCATCAAAAAACAGGTGTTACCAAGTGGTAGTGACTTCATCAAGTTGCTGTCTTTTTTGTTTGTTTGTTTTTTGCAGTATGCGGGGCTCTCACTGTTGTGGCCTCTCCTGTTGTGGAGCACAGGCTCCGTACGCGTAGGCTCAGCGGCCATGGCTCACAGGCCCAGCCACTCCGCGGCATGTGGGATCTTCCCGGACCAGTGCACGAACCCGTGTCCCCTGCATCGGCAGGCGGACTCTCAACCACTGCGCCACAAGGGAAGCCCCAAGTTGCTGTCTTAACAGTGACAAACCACAGGTTTTATTTCTCCAAGGAGAAACTTGGGTAGTTAATATGATGCATATAGACATAAAAGATCATAATAATGGTATTAGTGTCCTAGTGAATACACAAGACGGTGCTTAAGTGATGCTCAAATTAAGATGTTTGATAAACAGAAGAAAGAATTCCAGGTAGCCTGACCTTTGCATATACTTTCAATGAAGGAAGTCGTTTAAGTATTTTAAATATGAGGTCATCTAGCACCTTGGGTCTCTTTGAGGTTACCAACAGACATGATTCTTTTGTTGTTGTTCTTTTCTGTTCAACCTATGTGACATTGCTATGAAAAGTCATAAAGAATCTTTTCCTTTCAGCTTTAGCAAAGCTGTCAAATCTGCATCATTGGTAGAAATCTTTAAAAGGTTTTGAGATGATAATAACTGTATCTTAAAGCATCTCGTCATTTAATTCATTTCAGATACCAGTTATCATTTTGATTTGCTTGAGAAAGATGAGTGTAGGAAGCTTTGTGGTAGTTTTTGTGTGAGGAGGAAAAAGATAGCATGCACCCATGCTATGTATGTATGTCTTGGTACTCGTTTCAGAAAATAACAATATTTTTTTGTTATAGCACATGGTAAAAATATGATAGAAACTATAAACAAATTAATTACAATAGTTATTGCCCTCACAGATAGTCCTGGGTACATTATTAAGTAGCTGTGATCATTGAGGCAGTGACGCAAGGCATTGTTGTTGGTTTTTTTTTTCCCTTTTTTTTAGAGAGTTGTTTGCCTTTACTTGGTTTCTATTTCTTGAAATTCACCCATGAAATGGGAAGAATTTTCCTGCTTTCAGAATTTTGAAATCTATGTATGCAGCTCTAAACAATCTGTATGGTTTGGTTTTGCCTATTTAGGAACTTTACATGGCAGAATTTTGCGGTATGAATTATTTTGTATGGTGTTACTCTCACTAAGTAACATGCTTATAAAATTTGTTCAGGTTGTTGCATGTAGATTTAGCTTTTACCTTTTATTACTGCATAATAATCCCACTATATGCATTATGTTACAGTGTATTAATCTACTTGACTTTGGGCCTTTGGGTTGTTTGTATGTTTACAGGCCATTTGGATATTTCTTGCCATGAAGTGTCTATGCAGGTGTTTTGCCCAGTTTTTTTTCTTCATTGTGTTGTCTGTGTTTTCTTATTGATATTTCGGAGTTTATTTTGTATTCTGAGTATAAATCCTTTGTCAGTTTCACATGTTGCAAACCCTTTTTCTATTCTGTGATGTTCATTTACTTTCTTCATGTTGTCTTTGATGACCATTTTCAAGTGCATGAGTTTTTTGTGATTTGTTGGTTTGTTGTGGTTTGTTTTGTTTTTGCTTTATGGTTAGTGCTTTTGTGTTTTATTTAAAAAATTTCCCAAGATTATAAAGAGGCTCTCCTAGGTTACTATGTTATCCTCTTAAGGCTTTGCAGGGTTTTTGTTGTTGTTTTGTTTTGTATTAACATGTAAGTCTATAATCAACCTGGTGTTATTTTTTTGCCTAGTGTGATGGGTATGGTCCAATTTTGTTTATTCCATGTAGATATCTAATTATCCCACTTCTTGAAAAGTCTGATATTTCCCTACAATATTTTCCCCACAAATCTACAATGCCTCTTTTTCATAAGTAAAATATCCATATCTGCATGGGTCTATTTTTGTTTCCTTGGTCCTTGTCTATCTCTTTACCAGAACCAAACTGTCTAATTATTGTGGCTTTATAATACATCTTAATATCTGGTAGAGAAACTACTCAGTATTATGATTATTTTAAAATATCTTGCCTCTTTGATTTTCACATAAATATTTTAATTATATGGGTCTACACACACATTACACACATGAAAAACTATTAACATTTCAATTTAGGACTGCATTAAATCAGTCTATACTTTTGGGAGAGAATTGACATTTCTACAATATTCTTTTTTCTAGTCCATGAAAATACTGTATATCTGGATTTATTTGCTTATTTCATGTGTCTTAATAAAAATTTTAAAATCTTGCACATGGTGTTTAGATTTATTACTAGGAATTTGACAATACCTTATTTTCTTTTAATATTAATGACATACAAAATTATTTTCTTACTCATTCACAATTCTAAAATCTTGCCAATTCACATAACTAAACTATAAATTATTGGGCATTTTCTTTAAATATAGTCATATCATCTTTCTTAAAATTTGTATACATTTTATTACTTCTTCTTACCTTACTACACTGATGGCAGATTCTAGTACAGTATTCATTAGAAGTTATATTGGGCATCGTTTTCTTATTTCCAGTATCAAAGGGAAAACTTTCAAAATTAAATATTGTATCTATGGAAAAGTGCTTTAGATATTCTTCTAGATTTAAGGAATTCCTTCTTAAAATTTTCTCACATTTTTATAATGAATTAATACTGAGCATTAACAAGTGATTTGCCTGTCTGTGTTGAGATGTTTATGTGATTTTTTTTTCTTCTTTAGTGTCTTAAAATGGCAGAATACAAAGATGGATTTGCAACATTTCTTTCTTGGTATAAATACAAGCTAGTTAGGTATATTATCCTTTTTATATAATTCATCTGTTGATACCTTTACAAACTTGCTAAGTATTTTCTCATGTGTGTTCATAGGTGAAATGAGTCTATAAATTTTCTTTTTGATTTTGTCCTTGCCAGTTTTTTGTTTTTGTTTTTTTTTAAAAGAAGATGTTGGGGGTAGGAGTTTATTAATTAATTAATTTATTTTTACTGTGCTGCATCTTCGTTTCTGTGTGAAGGCTTTCTCTAGTTGTGGCAAGCAGGGTCCACTCTTCATCGAGGTGTGTGGGCCCCTCACTATCACGGCCTCTCTTGTTGCGGAGCACAGGCTCTGGACACACAGGCTCAGTAGTTGTGGCTCACGGGCCCAGTTGCTCCGCGGCATGTGGGATCCTCCCAGACCAGGGCTCGAACCCGTGTCCCCTGCATTAGCAGGCAGATTCTCAACCACTGCACCACCAGGGAAGCCCATTTTGTCCTTGCCAGTTTTTGATACTAAAGGTGCGTATTCTCTTTTTTAATTCTTTAGATAAAATTATGTAAATTTGAATTGTATTTTACTTGAGATTTTAATACAAATCTCTAGTAAAGATATCCAAGCCTGAGGTTTTCTTTCTGGAAGATTTTTATTGTGATACCATTATTTGATTAATTGATTGCTTGAATCATAATATAAATGAATGTATTCATGGTCATAGGAAATTTAGGTATTATATTTTTGGAGTCAGTTTCATGTAGGACTTTTCTAAGAATTTGTCCATTTCTTTTAAAATTTCAAATAGATTTGAATTTCTTATTCATAGTAACTTATTTTTGATGCCTACAGTAAGTCATCTATCTCATTTTAAGAGAAAAATTCCTCAATAAATCTCACCACACCAGAAGACTCCTTCAATTTATGTGTCATTTGTTAGAATTTCTTCTTCCTAACCTCAAGCTGATCACTGTTTAAGATAATGAAATACTATGATTGGGTTGCACTAAGGGAGACTTTGTTCCTTTCCTATGACTTTGCCGTGGAAATGTGAACACGTAAACAACTATGTCAGCAATAAAGAATGGAGGTTATGACTGGAGTTAACTAGCAACCAGCATTGTCTAATATAGAAAAACAGACAGACATATGGAGAGAGGAAAAAAGAAAACAAAACAACACAGAGAGAGAAGGAGTAGGAGTATTATTTTTTACTTAAACTGATTTGAGTTAGAATTCTGACTTGTGTAACTGGAGAATTTTCCATGTAACTCATGTAACTGAAGTAACTGCCGTGAAAAATGGTGGGTCTTTATTTCTTACTTTGGTTATAATTTATCTACATAATGTGGCTTGAGACCTGATGGATGATTTTCATTTTCAAGCCCATTTGGGACATTCTAGAATCAGAGGAAATGAGCATGTAATATTTTGAGGAAAGATGTCTTATCTTTATCTGAGCTGTTTTGAAAGTGCTGTGGTACTAGGATGAGACACTTGTTTCTTTATATTTAATGTTACATTCTAGGGAATGCTAGCGGCTGTAACAAGAGGCCAAACATTCAGCAGTTAAAATAACACAGTAATTTATGTGTCTAAGTTTGCAGTAGATACCTGGTACTCGCCCAATTGTACTGGAAGGTAAAAAAGACTGGTCTCAGGAGTCCAGATTGGAAGGAGCACTCCTCACTTTGGTTTGCATTCCATTGAAATAATTTAGCTATGTGGCTGTATCTTACTGCAAGGGAGGCTGGTGCATGCAGTGTAGTTGGACATACATGTGCATAGTACTTCTGTTATTGCAGGGAAGAGAATTTATTTTTGGTAAACAATGAAGTCTCTGCTACACTGTCAGTCATTGTTTAATGTCCATGTGTATTTCAGAGAAAAAAGAAGAAATGTAATAAATTCTTAGAACAAAATGTTATATATAACATTTATAAAAGTTTCTATGGCCCTAGAGGTTTATGAGAAGATATATTTAATAAGAAAGAGTGTATCACAATTAAAAAAAAAAACAAAAAAACCTCCCACCAGTTTCATGCCTTAGTAAAAATCATGTCATTTTGCATTGTGTAAAAGATTTTCTATTTCCAATTTGCTTTCAAATCTAGCGTGTACTCTTGGCTTTGGTGCCAGTAGCAGCCATTTCATCACTGAGTGGTCACTATTCATGTGGTGACTAATACTGAGGAAACTGTTATTCAAACAAAAAATCCTTCGCAAATGCTGAGTCAGTTAACTGAGAGGTTTTTTAGGTTGTTATTGTTTTTGTTTACTTTTTCTAGTACTGGTTTTCAAGGATGTATCAGTGTATTCTAATGTGGTGAGAATAATTTGGCAGAGTATAGATAAAATAGAAACCATTAAAAAGACATTAGGGAATTGAAGCTATCTTTTGAAGGAAACATTGATTATTGAATGTGTTCACTGTCTTTTGTGAATTACATCTAAAGAAAATACCCCCTAAAGTACTTTGTAGACTTTGTATCAAGGGAAAAATGCTCTGTCAAAATGACAAGAACAGTGGAGCCTCATGAAAATATTAAAAACAAACAAACAATGAGAAACTATGTCATGAAACTTTCTTTTCCTTGTTATGCACTGACTTTAATGTTTTCCTCTTTTGGATTATCCATCACCAAAGTAGGCTCAACTTTTGGGCAACATCAAAATGTGAGGGTTTCATTCTGTTGTATTCACTTAAAATAACCAAATATGATTCTTAGAAGTATTTGTTTTAACAAAATATTATAGGGTTATTATTATTATTTGCCTAAATTTGCCTTCTCTTTCTTGAAACTGATTGTGAGTAAAAATAGTTCATCTTTCTCTCTTAGTTTTCTTATAATTTCCTCATTAATCCAAGGATGGCATTATTTCTAAGAATACTGACTTTACTCTTTGTACTTACCAAGTTTTACAGCAAGATAACACAATTTCTAACATATCAGTAGTAAGTAAAAGTAGGCTAAATTCTTTAATTGCATTTACTTTTATATAAAATATTTCATAGAACAACTTAAGAGCATGTCTACAAAACAACAATAAAATTAACTGAGATTGTATATTTTCTCTCGTAGTTTTTGTTTGATCTTGGCAAGTTTTGTTTTTTATCATTGTGTTGTTAAATCCCCGTAGATAACCATATTTGTTCCACATCAACTCAATTTTCAGTTTGCGCCCTTAATATCTGGGTTGTATATGACTTATCAAAATAATCCTTGAGTTAGTAAGCCATATAACAGATGTGGTCAGTATTTAGGATAATGATTTTCGTATTTAGGATAAATATTGCTAAAATCATTATCCTAAAGGTTGGTCATATTTAGTAATAAATTATTTTTAAGACTTGACTAAACATCTA
The DNA here is from genome assembly GCF_039906515.1 of Pseudorca crassidens. Taxonomy (NCBI): domain Eukaryota; kingdom Metazoa; phylum Chordata; class Mammalia; order Artiodactyla; family Delphinidae; genus Pseudorca; species Pseudorca crassidens. The sequence continues at coordinate 10,195,724 of NC_090299.1, forward strand.
TAGTAATGTTGCATTGGTATCAAATATTCAAACATTTGCTATGTCCTCACATGGAATTTCCTAACATAAACTTTTGGAAGAGTGTTTTTGACTTTAATTTATCCCAGAAAATATTCATTTTGAACACTAAAAACTGAATGTTCCATTTTTGCTATTGAGTCTTTATAAGACACTCAGCCTAAAATTTATGCATAAAGTACTAATTAATCTGCAAAAGTTTCGTTTTGTAAGTTTTTTTTTCTTCTTATTAGCAAAACTCATGTTGGTGACGCTACTTTTAATAAAAGGCATATTTGCTTACCACCTGATTACTTTCCTTTTTAAAAAAAATCTATTTATACTACCCCTCAGTTGCATTTTAAACCTCTAGCAACCACTTCCATACCCATCTTCACTGTTAATGCATTGGCATCCTTTACCCATACCAACTCTGCAGTTGTGGTTAATGACCATGTTGATTATTCATATTTCCCATTTTGTCATAATAGTTATTTTAGAAATATAAAGCCTGTAACTTAGCCCATATTAGGTTTCAAAATGGATCTTCACAGTTTTTAGTCTCAAACATTTTCATATGACTGAAAATTTTTGAGATGAACAACAAAAAGCTTTTGTTTGGGGGGGGTCTTATCTAATAGTATTTACCGTGTTAGAAATTAAAACAAATATAGTCAAAACCTTTTAAAGTTTATTTGATTGTATGTTAACATATATAAGATGTTATTATGAAAAATAATTTTAAAACAAAAAAGTGAGGGGAGTGGCATTGCTTTACATTCTTTTTTTTTTTTTTTTAAATGTTGGGGGTAGGAGTTTTTATTAATTAATTTTTGCTGTGTTGTGTCTTTCGTTTCTGTGCGAGGGTTTTCTCTAGTTGTGGCAAGCGGGGGCCACTCTTCATCGCGGTGCGCAGGCCTCTCACTATCGCGGCCTCTCTTGTTGCAGAGCACAGGCTCTGGACGCGCAGGCTCAGTAGTTGTGGCTCACGGGCCCAGTTGCTCCGCGGCATGTGGGATCCTCCCAGACCAGGGCTCGAACCCGTGTCCCCTGCATTGGCAGGCGGACTCTCAACCACTGCGCCACCAGGGAAGCCCCTACATTCTTGCAAACTTTAATGTCTGGATTAATAGAAGATCACTGGATTCTCATCTCTGTTTCTGCATTTAATCTGTTGTGTTCTCATCTGTCTTGTAGCCCCTGGAAACTTCCACTGAATTCCTGTGAGAGGAAAAGAGTGAAAAAGGCAAATAATGCCTTATTATTATTAGAAAAATACTTTAGACATTGTGGACCCCCTGAAAAATTATTGGAATCACTAGGAGTCCTTTAGCCATACTTGGAGAACCACTGTTATTGAAGAATATTACTCTGCACATTCAATGTATTTTATGGTTATCTCTCTACTCCACATCTCTTAAAATCAGTTGCTTGTAAATTTTTATATTCCAGTACAAAATATGCTATTAAAGCTATCTCTAACTTTGTATGTGTTATTCCCACTGCTAAGGAAGCTTTTGCTCATCTTTCAAGTTTCTCAAATGTCACCTTCTCTGTGACACATTAATCATGCCTTTTGTCTTTCTTGTTATGAACTTCACATATACTTTTATTATTTTACAACCAGGCCTGTAAGCCAAGATGTGTATGAAATATCACCTAATTTCCTTTAGAACTTATTTCACTATCATCCTTTAACTTTCTAACGTTGTAGGAAATCCTATCTTCTTTGTGGTAGGTTCTCCTTCCCAACCTCGTGTCCCTCCAGAGTCTGAGAGACCTGCTTGGTGCCCAGGGAATGCAAATGAATTTCTGGTTGCTGTGATGGTCCCTGCTGATATTCCCAGTGCCCACAGTTAACAGTGGTGGTCTACATCTTCGTCACTTTTTAGCTGCTCCCATATGCCATAGTTGGAGTCACAAAATATCTGCTGAAGCTGGTGCCCAGTGACACAGGTCACTTGTTCTTGCATCCCTCTTAGCCTTCTCTCTTGGAAGCCTTGGGTCACTGTCTCATCACTGTGTCCATAGTTCTGGGCCCCCACCAACCTGAGAAAAAACTGTAGTTTAAGGGGAACCCCAACTTGCCTCGTGCTTTTCTAAGACCCTTTTTGATTTACCATCAACACTATGATGCTCACTGGGTCTAGGATTTACAAAACAAAGGTTAAAGGGTGTAGTTTTGTCTTAAAGTAAAAATGCCTGGTTGTGTCAGACATTTATGAAAGATAGTAAAAGCTAAACTTGAGAGTGTGTAGTAAGTTGTAGAAGGCTTGGGGGAAGTGAACTGTATTTGCCTTGCTTTACAATACTTGCAAATAATGGGTTTGAAAAGAAAATGTGTTGAAAATTTGACCATATTAGATCAATTTTGGCAGATGTATTTATAAGAGGGAAAAGAGACTGGTGAATCTTTTACTATGAAACGTTTCTGTTCAAATTAGATCATAGTCTTTAAGGCGGGGGGACTAAAAGCTCTGTGTCATGGCCGATTTGTAATGGTGATCAGCTCAAGTAAATGTTGACTATTAGGTGAACTATATTTGGCCAGTGGAAATGAAAATTGAAAAAGACTGTGAATAGTTAAATCCAAATGATTTCTCTGTATAAATGAATTATACAATTTAAAAAATAGTCACACACATAATCACCCTTTAAAAAAAAAAAAAAGGAATACTGGCAGGCTCGTTCCTTTCCTTCCTCTACATACATATTCTGAGTACGTGAAGCATGGACCTTTCTACTTTCTTGAAGGGGAGTCAGGAAAAAAAGGTGAAAATCTGGCATCGGGAAGAGACAATGCTGCTTAATCTACCAATAAAGTACCTAGCCATATATGTATGAAACATGCTTATTTTATTTATTAGGGTTTGTCTTTCCACCTCACTCCCCAACACACACACATATGCACACACAACTCATGATGTTGATGTGAACGCCTCTGTGAACACCTATGTCATAGCTTTTAGTGTCAAGCATAATGACCAGCATATAGTTGAATCTCTGTAAATGTTTAAGGCAATCTAAAAAATATAATTAAAGGAAATTGAAGATGATTCAAAGAAATGAGATACTATCCCATGCTCTTATATTGGAAGAATTAATACTGTTAAAATGGCCATACTACCCAGAGCAATGTACAGATTTAATGTGCTCCCTATCAAATTACCCATGACAGTTTTCACAGAACTAGATCAAATAATCCTAAAATTTATATGGAACCATAAAAGACACAGAATTGCCAAAGCAATCTTGAGGGAAAAAACCAAAGCTGGAGGCATAACTCTCCCAGGCTTCATACAATATTACAAAGCTACAGTAATCGAAACAGCATGGCATTGGCACAAAAACAGACATATGGATCAATGGAACAGAATAGAGAGCCCAGAAATAAACCCACAAACCTATGGTCAATTAATCTTTGACGAAGAAGGCATGAATATACAATGGAGAAAAGACAGTCTTTTCAGCAAGTGGTTTTGGGAAAGCTGGACAGCCTCATGTAAATCGATAAAGTTAGAACACACCGTCATGTCATACACAAAAATAAACTCAAAATGCCTTAAAGACTTAAATATAAGACATGACCCCATAAAACTCCGAGAAGAGAATATTAGCAAAACATTCTCAGACATAAATCATACCAATGTTTTCTTAGGTCAGTCTCCCAAGGCAATAGAAATAAAAGCAAAAATAAATAAATGGGACCTAATCAAACTTATACGCTTTTGCACAGCAAAGGAAACCATAAAATGAAAAGACAACCTATGGAATGGGAGAAAATACCATAAGACCCCTACATACAAACCATCAGGTTGTGAACTTTCAAAGATGTGAACGTGCATTCGTATGTCCAATCACGTAAATTAATTCGTGTTTCTGGCATACATTGTCACCTGTATGCATCCTATTGTGCTACCAGTGCTACCATGTCATCTATGATGAGAAAAAAAGAGCTACTACCCAGACATCACTGGATCATTTTTCCAAGAGGGTAGATAGAATTGAATCCAGCAAGGGACCAGAACCTGTGCCATCAACGTCAGGTGTGAGTGAAATTGCAACTTGCCCTCCATCTCCTATTGCTGAAGATCCTTCAGTTCTACCTTCTTCCATCTCCTCTCCCTCCTCCAGTCAGTAACTCTTCTTGCCTGTTCACTCAATGCCAGCCCCTTTATGCCAGCTGTTGTACTGTACTACTGTACTTTTCAAGTACTGTACTGTGAGATTAAATATGTTTTCTTTATTTTTTGTGTTTGTTTTTTATGTATTATTTGTGTGAAAAGTATTATAAACCTATTACAGTACAGTACTATATAGCCGATTGTGTTAGTTGGGTACCTAGGCTAACTTTGTTGGGCTTACGAACATATTGGACTTAAAAACTCACTCTCAGAATGGAACTCATTCATATGTAGCGGACTTACTATATTTGCAGATGTTGCGACCGACTTACTGTATTTGCAAAAAGGCTTAATTTCCAAAATATACAAACAGCTCATACAACTCAATAACAAAAAGGCAAACAACCCAATCAAAAAATGGGCAGAAGACCTAAATAGACATTTCTCCAAAGAAGACATACAAATGGCCAATAGGCACATGAAAAGGTGCTCAACATTGCTAATTATTAGAGAAATGCAAATGAAAACTACAATGAGGTATCACCTCACACTGGTCAGAAGGGCTATCATTAAAAAGTCTACAAATAACAAATGCTGGAGAGGGTGTGGAGAAAAGGGAACCAACCCTCCTACTCTGTTGGTGGGAATGTAAATTGTTACAACCACTATGGAGAACAGTATGGAGGTTCCTTAAAAAAACTAAAAATAGAGCTGCCATATGATACTGCAGTCCCACTCCTGGACATATATTTGGAGGAAACCATAATTCAAAAAGATACATGTGCCCCAATGTTCATTACAGCACTATTTACAACAACCAAGATGTGGAAGCAACGTAAATGCCCATCAACAGAGGAATGGATAAAGAAGATGTGGTACATATATACAATGGAATATTACTCAGCCATAAAAAAGAATAAAATAATGCCATTTGCAGCAACATGGATAGACCTAGTGATTATCATACTAAGTGAAGTGAGCCAGACAAAGACAAATATCATATGATATAACTTATATGTGGAATCTAAAATATGATACAAATGAATTTATTTACAAAACAGACTCGCAGACATAGAAAACAAATTTATGGTTACCAAAGGGGGGAGGGGTGGGGGAGGGGTGGGGGAGGGGGAAATGAGGAGTTGGGGATTAGCAGACACAAACTACTATGTATAAAATAGATAAACAACAAGGTTCTAGTGTATAGCACAGGGAACTATATTCAATATTCTGTAATAAACCATAATGGAAAAGAATATGAAAAAGAATATAAATATATACATGCGTAACTTATCACTTTGCTGTACACCAGAAACTAACACAGCATTGTAAATCAACTATACTTCAGGAAAAAAAATTTTAAAATATATATATAATTAAGGTCTTTAATTACCAATATATTTTATCTTAATCCTCTTTGAAAATTAATCTATGCCTTCTTGTTCATCATTTGAATTGAAGAATTTAAGGCATAAGACCACAGATAAAATAACTGATAATGTTCTTCAAGGATTTCAATATAGTCAAAGTTCGTATTGTACTAAGAACATTTACTGAATATTAATGCCATGCAAAGCTCTATACTGAAGTAGTGAAAGGAGATATAAAATAAGTAGACAATATGACTTCTGACTCAGAATTGTTTATAAACTAAAATTTTCTTTCCAGTACTGGAAAATTATAGCCATCTAATGCACTGACATATGCAAACTATCCCTTTGTCTACAGGAATTTTTGTGAGCACTAAATGAAATGATGTTTTAAAGTAGCTAGTACAGGATGTCGTAGGTTTTAGGTGCTGCTCAGTAAATGGCATCTATTTACGTTGCTTTTTTATTTCTCTCTGACTATAGACCTTGTGGATCTGTAGCACAGCTATCATGCAGCTATGAGAATTACCACTTTGCTCTGCTGCCAATAAATTCTTTTTGCCCCAAGAGGGAATCTAGAATTTTCTTGCTTAATTAATGTGCGTAATAAAATAACTATTATAGTAGCAGAAAATGGAGGCCCAAAATTATTCTCTAATGTCTTAGGAATGTACTTCACAGGAGGCAATGGGGGAGAAATCTGACTATCCCAGTAGTTTTAAGATTTTTTCTGACTTCTTTCTTTTTCTGTTTTATTACATGCTTATTGTCTGCTGTGTCCCCATAAACTCAAAGTATGTGTTGACACATCCTGCTCAGCTTCTTGAAGTATATTAATACGTACAACATAAGATCTCTTCCTGCATAAAAATTAGTCTTCATTATATAATGAAAGGAGAATTGCACTGAGTTTTTGATAAACATTTTAGAAAGGATGATTCAAAGCAAATTTACAATTTACTATAAAACTTCTGTAGACACCTGATGGATTTGCAGACTGGTAATGTGTTTGGATAATTTTGTCAACACAAAAATCCAATAATGTAAAATCTTTAACGTAAAAGTCTTCCTTGTGTTGGTGCTTAAGAACGTGTCTAACATCTCTTTTTTAATTTTGGCTCTACACTTGTCAGTGTGAGCAAATTCTTATATTTTCTGATCCCCTGTTTTCACATCTGAAAAAAATGGGTTAGAAATGGGAACTTACCATAGATTGATTGTGATTAATAAGTGAATAATTCATGTAAGATGACAAAAGAGTGCCTAGCACATTGTGTTCATTAAGTATTAACCATAATAATAAATTAACATCTAACATCTATCCTCAGAATATACATTGCATGAAATATTATTCAAGTTTTAAGAACTACTTTCATCTTTCATCCAGAAATATGCTGAATGATTATAATCCATTTGGAGGATAGATTAGTTCATGGAAATATTTCTTACTTATTTTCTAGTCCTAGATTTCAGAAATTGAAGTTTGAATTTAGAAAAGAAGTTAATGTTCCTAATTATAAATACCATCTTTATCATTTGATTTTACCATACAGATTTACTTGACATCCTTGTTAACAATTCTTTTCATTTGACATTAAATCAGAACAAATCCCCATCACATTTGTTTGATGGTTACGTTAAATATGTGGTAAAAGTCTCCTTTCTCAGAATTTGGTGTAAATATGCTTTTCATTCTTAGATGGCTACAGGAAGTAGGTAAGCTTTTCCTTTATTTTCTCTACTCAGTTCCCAGATTTGTACAGTGATAAGTATCATTGAAATTTTGAGATGTATCTCACCTTTACACTCACTGTTAACTTGCCTAACTTAGTTCAGCTAAGCTTGTGTGCAGGTCAGCATTGACAAGTAATTTAGAAAGTTGTCATATTTGACAGGAAAGCTTCTGTGATCATGGATTTTCTACTCTATTAATATTGTCAACTGAACTGTTTCCTGACATTCTAAAATAAATGGGAGCTGTATATTTGATTATTCAAAAGACAATCACTGGACTACTCTGAATGAAAAATATTTCATTGGCTAGTGGAATTTTCAAGGTATAAATGTTATAGTCAGAAAATTTAGTGAGATAATCATTAAAAATTCTCATTATTTAATGGAATTGGAGCAGCCTTTGGATATACTTAAATTTAGCTGCTGTGTTACACTTTCTTCAGGTAAATGAAAACAGAAATAATATTTTTAAATTCTCAAGTCTAGAAGATAGCTGCCTTTGTGTTTCCATTTTAAATTAGCGAATATTTTCTCAAAAGGTTGTAATATAATGTGAAAGCACCATGGGTGACAACCTCTCTCCCTCTCTCTTTCATGAAGAGGGGAATCTCTTGAGTGAATCTTTAAATTAAGCAAATATAAAGCAGAGACTTCTTCTGAAATGAAAGATTCTATCAAAGTAGTTCCAGGAAGTTAAACCCATTTGCAAGAAAATGGAAGCAGCTTTCTGTTAATTTACTCAGCATAGCCTAGTGGTTAAGAGCACGTTCCTTAGAGTTAGATGGCTAAGGTTTATAATCTTGTCTCTACCGCCTGTGACCCTGATCAAGTTACTTTACTTCTGGGTGCCTCACTTTCCTCAACTGTAAAATGGGACTAAAAATGATACCACCTCTTCAGGTTGTTATGAGGGACAACTGAATGTGTTTTTATTTTTTATTTGTAAGATACTAGGAATTGTGCCTGGCAGGCACAGTAGACACTGTAAAAGAGGTAAATGTATTCATTGCTAAGATGGGCCAAGCATGGAGTTTAGAGAAACAAGAAAGACAGTCATACTCCTGTTCTTCTGGAGATTCCAGCTTGCAGGTGGTAGGGAGTTGATATAACTGAATAGACTGGGAGCCAGAGGGAGTGGGAGTGGGGAAAGGGAGGGGAGCAGAGAGAGAGAAAGGGACAAAGACAGAGAGAAGGAGAATATAAATAATTATAAATTCTGCAAAGTTCTGTGAAGAAAAACAAAACGGGGTGCTGAATTACAGACTAAGTAGGGTATATGTCAGCTATAGAAGAAGAGTTTCATTAGAAGACCCCAAAATAAAGACTCAAAAATGCACTCTTCTTACTGTATTATAGAAAAAAGATCATGGAGTGGCAAGAGTGAAAGCAGGAAGACAAGTCAAGGAGCTGGTCTGGTCAAGAGATGATCGGAACTTTCTTCTGTAAATTATGTTTGCTTAAGAGAAATGCTTATTTCCTAGTGACTGGCTGAGATCACAACATACCTGAATAAATCTGGTTTTCCTCTGGAGTATTGTGTGTTACAATTCAAGCAGTTTTTCATAGGAGTTATGATCCAAATATGGTTGAAGAGGTGCCTCCCTCTGTCTTCTTCTGGAGAAGAGTCTAAAAGATCAGAGCCAGAGCTGAGTCATTGATTTCACACGTATGTTAATATTTCATACAGAATGACAACCTTTGGGAATATATAGGTGATGAATTGCTGTGTTCTGATGGACTATCTTTTCGGAGAACCTATGACCAAAACATTCTCATGTGGATGGGAGGGGTGGTTCTCTTAAAAGGAAATAATATGTGCACAATCAATACTTTCTAAGAAAAAAAAAAAACAACACCAATCTTGAGACCAAAAATGAGAACGAGGAAGATAAATCTTAGATGAAGTACAGCGGCCACTTTGCATATGAGCCCAGTGAGATAGTACTGAGGTGTTTGGGTAAGAAACTGATTAGCATTCATAGAACATGTTATTTTTTTCTCTTCTTCAGTGGGTCTTCTCCATTGGACTGTGCAGCAGAGGATTAGTCTTGCCCAAAGAGAGGTTTGGCCTTTGCTTTCTGATCCTGAGAGATAACCTCTAAGCCCTTGGGATGTCCTGTTTCATAAGGATATCTGTTCACCTTGGGGCCAAGCCAGATATGCTAACACTTTACTTGTAGTGGGGACCTTAGACCACACAGTTTGACCTCTGGAGTGGCAGGAGACTGTGGTCAGCCACGGGAGAAGTCAGCCATGTCTATGCAATTCAACCCCCAATAAAAATTCTGGACTTCCAGACTGGGGTGAGCTTCCCTGTTCGGCAGTACTCCATGGGTGTTGTCAGACACTGTTGTGAAATAAAGGCACTGTGTGAATGACTTCTCTGGGAGAGGACGACTGAAACTTGTGCTTGGTGACTCCTGGGCCCTGTTAATATCAATATGTATACTTTTGCTCTAATAAACTGTAACTGTGAGTATAATGCTATTTATGAGTTCTGTGAGTCCTTTTAGTAAATTATTAAGCCTAAGGGTGGTCTTGGGAACCCCGAAACATAAAGTTGGTGTGAGAAGTGAAGGTGATCTTGAGGACTTTGCGTGGCCATTCACAAATATCTTCATACTCTGTGTCATTCTAAAAGTTTCATGCATACCTCTCCTTCAGAACTCTTTGTTACCAATCTTCAGACCTTTCCTTTCCAATTGTATGGACAGCAGCTAACCTCAGCTCTTGCCCATGAGTGTGAATGTAAAAAAAACAAAACCAAAAAACTTGTGAGCTTATTGTAAATGGATACAATACTATCCGCTTTTTAGTATGTCCCCTCAAGCCCAGCTTTTTCTGTATCTGCACACACAGGACACTCCCATAAAAACTATAGGGATGAAGTGAAGTGATGGCTTCAGTAGCTATTTACTGGGTAACCCCACTCTGTGATACTGTCCTTTTCTCATGAAGTGGAAACAGACTTCTGTACTCGAAACCATGAGATGTCGCATTTAGACTGCATCCTGATTAGCCAGAGCTCGTGGTCCAAAGCCTGTTCCTTGGTGTGTGTGTTGCCATTTAACCACAGAAGGCTGGAGAGCAGGAGTGCAAGATAGCTCTGGCCAAAATACATCCTGTGGACTGACTCCTTCACCTGCCATTTGTAAATAGTGTCCTCTCATGCCAACACAACTGCGATGGATTTTGAAAACTGTGATACCATGAAGTTTTTTTTTTAAGTGGTTTAGTAAAAAACTAGAATTTTTAAAGTACCTTTTAATTCACTGCTATCTATGAACTTTAACAAACAAACCAAACTTCTTTTCAAAGGTTCCTTTCTTCTATGAAGGGTGGACAACCAGATATACTGCCTGAAGTTCTACCCTCTGAAGGATTTCCCTTACCACTAGTCCTCAGTAATGCAATAATCCTGTGGCTATCGCCTTCCCACAATCATTTCACCTCCTACTAACTGGTCATAGGGAATTTCCCCCTGAGGCCATAGTTGTGGGTTTAGGAAGTGTTGGTGATCAGCATGAATAGCCATCATGAGATTCTGAGCTACCAGCTCATACAATTAATTGCCTGTTTTTGACGAACTTGGGCTCAGTTTCATACTTTCCATTTCCATTTAATGGTGGAGTAGATATACCCCAGTTCATGATGGGCAATTCATGCTGCATAGTTACTTAGTGTTTTTTAATTAGACATTCAGTCTTTACCAGAGCCCAGAAGACTACCAGGAGTTGCTTCTCAAGTATAGACAGAAGAGGACATAGCTTTACTCTAAAACTAATGCGTCTTCAATGTGATTCTCCTGTTCACACGTAACCAGATAGTCTACACACCTTCCTCATTTGTCATGTATGCGTCCGATATTATTGGACCTGTACAGCCTGATCACTTTTATGTAATAATCTCTAGTTATTTTCTAAGACCTATCAGGCTTTTCCATTTTCAAACAGATAAGGTAACGATGGATAAGATAGGAATCACCAGCCCTGCAATTTTCAGATCTTTAATAGTAGTAAAAAAATCTTCACAGATCCCTTACAGATGTGGTGGTGTTTTTTATTTTTTTATTTGCATATATGGGGGAGTTCTAAGAGCTCCCTCTTAGCTTTCATTACCCTAATAGTGGGAAACATTATGAGGATTATAACTATGCATTCAGGAACTGAAAAAATAACTATAGGATGGTTTGTGGGCCCACAGGCGCCATTGAGAGACATAGGCCAAGACCTCCCACTTTGACAATTGGGCCTCAGATGTATTTCGTGTTGTGGACTTTAGTATTATTTCAGAGCCTATATTTAACAAGCCTTTGGAAATTTGGCTATTTCTCTTTCTCCCATTATAAGTCACCCAAATAAATGGCTATAAATTGTTACAGCCACTATGGAGAAGAGTATGGAGGAAATGCATATATGTGTGCATTTTTATTGGGTATAAAACATACGTTTACTAAGTTACATGGATTGACAAATGCTGCCAAACCATTTTTCAAAGTGGTTGTTACTAATTTATACTTTCCCCAGCTGTGATGAGAATTCTATTCACTCTGTATCTTTACCAGTATACTTGTTATTGTGTGGGTTTTTTTTTTTTTAACGTAATTTTACCTTCAATCTTTCTGTGTCCTTAGTTTTACATAATGTCTCTTGAAAGTGGCAGATATATGGGATTTTTTCTTATTCCAGGTTGAAAATAATAATATTTAATTAGATATTTATTCCCTTTATATTAAATATAAAAAGTGATATAGTTAGGAATATATTTGTCATCTTACTCTATGTTTTTTATTTATTCTACTTATGTGTTCCTTTTCAATTTCTTTCTTGCTTTCTCTTGGATTAATTGCATTTTAAAATTATTTTGTTTTCCCTATACTGCCTTTTCAGTGCTACATCCTTTTTTTAACACTAGTTTTGGAAAACTTTGGGCCATTATCCCTTCAAATTTGACTTCTGCCTCATTCTCTCTCTGCTCTCCCTATTATGATTTCATTAAAAATGATCCATGAAAAAAGTGGCTAGTTCAGCCTGCAACTAAAAAATCACATAACTGATTCTTTCTGAGTTAATGTATTTTACAAGAGGCAGAATTGGTTTATGAATAGTTATATTACCATAAAGAAATGAATTTTAAGGTTCAAGAATTAATAAAGTTATTACCTTTTACTACTTCATCAAGTAAAAATGACATTTAAAAAGTTGTGATTGCATTTTAATTGTAAGTGCCAGCTATGAAGTAAACAGTGATACAACATAATGAGTCCAACTTGATGCCAATACCATAATTTGCTCTAAGGCACTGACACTTTTATCATTGCTTTGTGCCTTTGGTGCAAATGCCAACAAAATGAAAATGGTAAATAGCACCTTAGTATTATTATGAAAAGATTTTCCACCTTTGTAAACTACGCTTTAAGAAATATTGCCTTGGGCTTCCCTGGTGGTGCAGTGGTTAAGAATCCCCCTGCCAATGCAGGAGATATGGGTTCGAGCCCTGGTTTGGGAAGATCCCACATGCCATGGAGCAACTAAGCCCGTGCACCACAACTACTGAGCCAGTGTGCCACAACTACTGAAGCCTGTGCTCCTAGCACCCGTGCTCTGCAACAAGAGAAGCCACCACAATGAGAAGCCTGCGCATTGCAATAAAGAGTAGCCCCTGCTCGCTGCAACTAGAGAAAGCCCGTGCGCAGCAATGAAGACCCAACGCAACCAGAAATAAAGAAATAATTTTTTTAAAAAAAGAAATATTGCCTTGAACTAATCAGGGATTACTAACTAGGGACAAGGTTGGGTGAACTTAAAGGAGCCGTTACAAAAACTCCATTCTCTTTGAATGTAGCTAGCCAGGTATTTCAATTAATCTGGAATATTCTTTGGGATTTCTTCCTTGGTGGGCAGTGAAGTTAAATCCTCAGTGCTATATAATCTGTAATTCGTTCTGGGTGATTGTATCACTGGAACTTCCAGGTCTCTAATTTTTCTTCCCAAGGTTAAATTTATTATTTTATTCTCTACTAAGTTTTATTTTCAATACAAAATTTATTTTTAGAAATTATGCTTGTTCTTTTAAAAGTGATTCTGTTTTTCAGTGTGTCATTCTTTAAATAAGGTATCCATTTCTTACCCTCTAATCACTTAAATCATACTTATTGTAAAGTCTCCATTTTAAAAATTATTTATAGTTATGGAATTTCTAAATAACCCAACAGCTCTGTTGAATGACACTCTCTTGTAGTGATTCATTTTCTTAAGTAAATACTGATGTTTTCTCTATGCTTTTCATTTGGGTGTTTTATATCTGGTAGTCCTTTCGTCATTGGATGGTGAGAACTTTAGTAAAAAGTTATTTTTTGCCAGAGTGCTTGGTCTATCACCTTTCCCAGACCCACCTTATATCACTTTCAAAGACTGATATTTCAGCTTCAAAAATGTATTTAAAATGAAGACTTTTTACTTGTGTGCGGGTCAAGTCCTGCATCACTTTCTCTCAGATATGTTTTAAATACCTACTTGCCTAAGTAAAAGTCAAGAAAGGGCATTAAAGTATTCCCCACCTTTTTTTTTTTTTTTTTTTTAATAAGGAGAACTTTACTTTTAGGCTTTGTGTAAATCTCTCAGATTCAGTTTGCAGTCTCATGCCTGTTCAGGTTAGAACCTCTCATCTTTATGAGCACTTAAAACACCATTCAGTATTTTCTAAGGCTTATGGGTGAGGTTACATGTGCTACCATGGAGTCAGGTCCTTCTCACTTAGAGGCTCTGAATTTCCTCCGTACTCCTGGCCCTTGTTAATTTCTTCTTTTTTTTCTTTTTTCTTTCTGTCCTTTCTTTTTTCTTCATATCTTTCCAAATTCAGCTATGTATTTTAACATTTTCATATCAAATTTTATTCAAAATATATATGTTTGCATCTGGATTGGGGAGAGACCTTTTCAAATTAGCTTAGTGTATGCTGTTGATAAAAAGTCTTATTTACAGCTTAATTTCAGTATAAATTTGGCATGTATCATGTGGCTTTGCTGGCCTGAGGTAGGCTGCCTGTATCCCAATGTACTCTTTTTACAACACACTGTTGGCATATATGGAAAATATAATCTGCAGAAATAACTCCTCCTAGCATTTCAGTTTAAGTTCATTTCATAATTTTGTAATAGTTTCCAGAAAGCAATGTTATACTGATTGCTGTAGGCAGAATAATGCTTCGCCCCCAAAACATAGACATGTCCAAACCCCTGAATATGTTAGGTTACATAGCCAAGGGGAATTGATTGCAAAAGGAATTTGGTTGCTACTCAGTTGACCTTAAAATAAGATTATCCTGATTATAATGATGGACCCTATGGGATCACAGGATTGTTTAAATGTGGAAGAAGGAGGCAGAAGAGTCAGAAAAGAGGATGTGGTGAAGAAAGCAAGGTTAGAGTGATGTGTGGCAGGTACTCAACCAGCCAATGCTGACTTTAAAGGTAGAATAAGGCCATGAGCCAAGGAATGTAGGCAACCTCTAGAAGCTGGAAAAGGCAACAAATGAATTCTCTCCCTAGAGCCTCCATAAAAGAACACGGTCCTGTCAACACATTGATTTCAGTCTAGTGAGACCCATATCAGACTTCTGACTCCAGAACTGTAAGATACTAAATTTGTGTTCTTTTAAGACATTATCATGGCAGTTTGTTATAGCAACAATGAGAAAATATTACACTGCCAACCCCCAAATACCATTTTTACTTAAAATATTTTAAATTTCAGAGAAGTTTTATATCGTCATGACACAGAAGATTAAAAGGTCATTCGTTAGGGATGGGCAGTATGTTCCTCAAAAACTGACCACCTACAGTAATGGAACGCTGCCGGCTTTTAGAGTATGGTTGCTGCAGTTTAAGGGTTTGTGGTTGGTATGAAGACAAGACAGTGAGGGATGGATAAAGTGTCTTTCTATTGTGTTGAAGAAACTGATCCATTTTGGATGTGAAAGAGGGGTTGGATTTTTTTTCTTCTTAACGAAATTCTTAGACATTCTAATTAAGGGACACTGCTCGTATAGTGACAATAGTCTTGTTTTTCAAAAAAGTAAATCTTCATGTCTTTTCTTTCTTCTTTCATAGGTATTTTAGTGGGCATTTGGGAAAGACTGTTTCCTTATTGTAATTTTAATTGTGAATTGAATATTTCACTCATTGAAGGAGCATTTAGGTGACATCAGTATGTGCTTATGGATTGGTATAAACTGTCAAATGACAAAAGTAAAACAGTTTAGTCATCAGTTTGGTGTCTTTTATTCAAGGGAAAACAATCCATGGTTTGGGGCAGTACAGGGCCTCACAAGCAGTGGAACATTCTGCCAGAGGGATTTGGGACAAGAGAGAGTTTTATAGAGTGTTAGAAGCAGCAACAGGGAAACAGGGCATGAGTGGTTAGGAGGGCAGGGATTTCCTTATAAGGCTGGTGGGTCCTATTTTCTTGGGTAAGGTAAGCTGGCCAAAGCTGAGTTGGAGAACAATTGGTGTGCGTTAGGTTTCCTTACCAGTGTTTCCTGAGAGTGCAGGCTGACTTTGGTTTAGATTTGTGACCTGGGCTTGGCCACTGGGTGGGCTCCACTTTGTGTATCCTGATATAGGAATTAACTTTATCAAAGCATATATTTTATCATAACCCTGGCAAACTAATTTGCATCAGTATATACTCAGAGTCAAGGCTTGTTTTAATTTAGATTCTGAATGAGATAAAATTCGTACATAAATTCTGACCTAAGAGTGTTTGCGAGTTGCATTATCTCTTTTGAGATACCAGGGCATTATTACACATTTATATATCAAACAGTTTAAAATAATTCTGACACTTTTATGTCCCTCTACCTGGAAACACCTATAGCTTCTCCTTCTGAAAATACTTGATTATTCTGTCTCTGTCTCTGTCTCGCTCTCATTTATTAAGTGACTTATGAACGACTTGGGCATGGTCCATCACCTCTACATATGTCTGTGGAGGACATCCATCAGTTACATTATTCCGATTAAATGTGTGCCTAGAGATTGGAAAAGAAGAACATTCTTTATTATTTCTAATGCCTTCCTTCCTCGTATTTAAGTACAGAGTGAGATTCAGACCATGGCTCTGGAGCATTTTTATTTTCTCTTTAAAAAAGGTAGGAAAACAAACATTTTTTTGTAATATAAATGTTATATCTCTTTATATGTGGAACATGGTCTTTTAACTTGAATGTGTCCAAATGAATTTAAATGCTGGAATAGTCTAGTTTGTATTATTAATTGATTAGTAGCCCATTCAGCTATTACTTTGATTATATTAATGACTCATAAGCATTGCCCTTTCTGCATTCACTGGCAGCATAGCTGACTTTTAAAAGACTATTTCTGGCTTCATTGACATTTGGAGTGACCACAATTCCTTTCAGTCACTTGCTCCCTTTGATGATTCTTTCTTTCTTGGTTCAACGAGGAACAATATATTCAGGATTCATATTTGAGTATTACGAACACAGACATTGGAGCCATGGCCCACTTCACATGCTTAATTATAATTATTCATATAGTAAATGATGGCATTAAGTTTTTTTTTTTTTTGCGGTACACGGGCCTCTCACTGTTGTGGCTTCTCCCATTGCAGAGCACAGGCTCCGGACGCGCAGGCTCAGCGGCCATGGCTCACGGGCCTAGCTGCTCCATGGTATGTGGGATCTTCCCAGACCGGGGCACAAACCCATGTCCCCTGCATCGGCAGGGGGACTCTCAACCACTGTGCCACCAGGGAAGCCCAATGACATTAAGTTTTAAATTGAGTTTTCTGTTTATGAGTTCAACAGGATCTTCTTCCATCTTAAGGGTAAATCCTGCCCCCTGCACATATTTTTTCAAAAAATAAAAGATCAAAAGAAGAAAACAGCAGCTTACTTGGCCTTAAGTTGATTTATGTTTTGAGCCAAACATGAATAAACAGAAGCAGTAATTATAGTTCATAGATTATTCAAAACAAAGTAAACATTTATTCTTACTTTCCAATTTTGCATTTTAAGATTTATATTATTACCTGCTGATTATTTCACAGTCTTACCACATTAGTATACTTATGTTAATTCTCATATTAAAACCAATTAATATGTATGGATAAAATTTTAATTTCTATTCTAGTTCAACTGAACTAGGCATTCTGAAAAATCTTCGTATTTCCTTTTAAAATAGAACATTAATCTCAGCTATGAAATATTAGTTTATAAAACTTCAGCAGTTTAGAAATTTTCTAATCACAAACCAAATTTTTTTCCACATATTATTAGGAAAATCATTCAAATAATATATTAGTGTGTTGCAATTTATAGAGATTTATTATTAATTATGGCTATCATATCTGTAAAACATAATCCCAGAATGTCAATCTTGCTTTGAAATACAAATCTCTATGCATAACTGTTCACATATTGGAAGTGAAGGTATTTTTCTTTTTTAAATAGACCCAGCATTAAACTCATAAGGCATATCACTTGGTGAATAGAACATTTTGAATTATCTTTATTTACAGAAGCAGAGGATGTATTTGTCAGGTTCTTGAGTTCAGAAAGCAACTCCGGTTACCTTGAATAAAATAGTAATTTTTAGAAAAGTGACTGCTAAATAATGGGATTTCAAGGAGTACTGTAGAACTAGGCTTGGACGAAGATCAACGTCAGCATGACAACTCAGAGAAATTGCTTGGTCAGAACCTCATATATATATATATATATATATATATATATTTTGGCGGTACGCGGACCTCTCGCCGCTGCGGCTTCTCCCGTTGCAGAGCACAGGCTCCGGACGCGCAGGTTCAGCAGCCATGGCTCACGGGCCCAGCCGCTCCGCGGCATGTGGGATCTTCCCGGACCGAGGCACGAATCCGTGTCCCCTGTATCGGCAGGCGGACTCTCAACCACTGCGCCACCAGGGAAGCCCAGAACCTCATATTTTTAATTGACTGTTATTGTTGCTGCTGCTGCCCCTGCACACTTGACTTCACCAGTTGACAAAATCTCTAATTTGACACTCTATCTTTGTATAAATTTCTCAGACTTCAAATTTCAGAACTTGAGCCAGGAGAATCTGAGTGGTCAGTCATGGGCCAACGCCCCGTTCTCTACCCGCTGAGGACAGGGGAGAAAATATCTGGCCTCCTTAGGTCTATAGTTCTGGCCATCTCTCCTTCAGGTGAAATGGCCAGCTACATGTATTGCTTGAATATCTGTCCACAGAGAGGATTTTCCTTCTCCACTTCTTTTAGAGCCACCTGAATGTGGTGGAACTTCTATGGCAGTTTTACATCTGGATTATACCAATATGTGGCACCATCTGTAAGCTGGGTTTGAATTTGGGGACTCACGGGACCATAGCTGTGATTCAAGGGCAAGAAGGCAATTCAGTAAGAACAGATGGAACTGAAACTGTGGGCCAGCTCATCGTGCAACTTAGCTGTGCCTGCAGAACCTGCTTGGGTTCTGTACTATACGTACTATGTCACTTGGTGTTGAAGTATTGCTGGACATGCCTATCTGTATGGTAGGTGAATCTAACTGATGATGGATAGCTTTGCTCACATAGCCCTTTGTCGCATCTCTATGGAACAAGGAACTCAAGAACTGATAATTAAATCAAAATTATTTGTCGTAGGGATGTGGCTTTGCTCTGACAACTAAGTTGCATTTGTCATGATTCTTTCTTGCATGTCTGGTTTTGTATTTAGGTACAGATATCCACTGTGAAATTACAAATATGTAGCAAGGACTAAGTGTGAGTTCTGCTTCCATCACAGCCTGGATGACTGAAGAAGCTCCTCTTTCTTTAGGATCCTCCTAATACTTTCCAAATAATATAACCCATATTATGTCAATTAAGGTTTTTTAAAAGTAATATCATTAAAAGACCTAAGCACAAGTTTAGTCAAAAAATCTAAAGCATGTTTTTTTTAGTCATTAGTTATTAATTTGCTAACTGACATTGGCCAATTAACTTGTCCCTATAGCTTTATCATTAAAGTGAGTTTTCTTATCATATTTCTGGCTCTATCAGGATTTTCTGTATTTTTTTTTGTTTTTTTTTTATACATTTATTTATTTATTTTTGGCTGCGTTGGGTCTTCGTTGCTGCACGCAGGCTTTCTGTAGTTACAGCCAGTGGGGGCTACTCTTTGTTGTGGCGCACGGGCTTCTCACTGCGGTGGCTTCTCTTGTTGCGGAGCATGGGCTCTAGGAGCGCAGGCTTCAGTAGTTGTGGCACGCGGGCTCAGTAGTTGTGGCACACGGGCTTAGTTGCTCCGCAGCATGCTGGATCTTCCCAGACCAGGGCTCGAACCCATGTCCCCTGCATTGGCAGGAGGATTCTTAACCAATGTTCCAGCAGGGAAGTCCCAGAAATTCTGTTTAATCATTGGAAACTATTGTGCAGTTCTGTTCTTTTTTACTGTCATTTTTTCCCCCTGTTGACTCAGGTAATTAGAGAAAATAGTTATTTGAACACAGCTTTTATATTGATCAAGACATTTCTGAGAAAGACAGCTCTGAGTAAGAGCACAAAGCGAACAAACTAGGTTGACTTGACTTGAGGTGCTTCCTTAAATCTACAGTGAAGAAAATGGAGGCTTTAGGAACTGCTTGATGATTTTTAAATATGTATTCTCTTTAGTCAATTCTATAAGTACAATTTTATTTTCTTCAGAGATACAATTTTCCCTTAATTTATTTCCCTTTTACATTTCTCCTATTATTTGTTGGAACCACTCTAGATTTATGTTAATATCTTAAACGTATAGAAAGTTTTCAAGCATAAGAGAACTCTAATCTAAAGGGTAAATTTCAGGGAGATGCCCATGGGATTTGGTAGACAGATCAGTAGGAAGCAGTAGCAGTTTTTCATAACTATGTATCAGAATGACTGCCTTTCTCTATAGGATAAATTAAGTCTATAGTGGAGCCTTGAGAAAAGAGACATGTCCTGCTGAGCTGAGAAGGGTAAATGCAGAGGAAATAAAGAGTTTGACTCCTTGCAAGTGAAATTAGTGGTTTACAATGTGAAGTTGGTCAAACATAAAGATAAAAATACTTGCTGTTTGGGTAACACAAATAGATACTAGTTATTAGTATCAATCCAATGTTAATTTTCTCTGAAGGACAAAGAAAAGCCATTTTAAATGCGAAGTCAAAATTTAGAGGTAATTAGAGAATACCACTGGGAAATTAAAAAAATATAAATAAAGAGGAGAAGGATTTTCTGAATGCCCAGCATAAATGAGAGTTCTTGTCAGAAACTGAAATTTAATCAGATAAATAAAGAACAAATGGAGCATGTAATGAAATAATATTGAGACATATGTATGGCATATTGCTGGGATGAGATAACTTCAGTTTCATATTAAATAGCCAAATCAATTATTTTATTAGATAAGCAATGACATCAATTCTATCATCATGCAAAACTATAGATAGTCAACTAAGTTTAGGTATTTAAGCTTCACAATAACATGTAATCAATGCACCAATTTGAATATGTCTTGAAAAAAAATGGCAAAGGGTAATGTACTTTGAAACAATTTAAGAAAAATAAATCATAGCTTTATTCACTCAATGTGAAAATTACTTTACTGTCCAACAATGCTGTTATTTTAAATAACAGCTTATTAAAATTATGTATCCTTTGAAATATGTATATTGAACATATGCTCTCTGAGTTTATGCTTTCTTAATTTCTCCGTTCCTTCCTTAACACTACAAGCCCTCAACAGAGTGAAATCTCATGTGTAATATTTCATACAGACCAAGTTAACATCAACATCAGTAGCAACAACACAACAACAGGCAATATGTGTTGAACTTTTTACCAAGTTCCAGTCTCTGCGTAAGTGCTTTATAGGAACTCTTCTCTTCACTTCTCCCAACAATTCCACAAAGTGATTTCTGTTGCAACTGAGACTCAGAAATGGAATGAATTGTGAGTTGACCAAGGTCATACTACCGTAGGTCCAAGGAGTAAAAGCAGGAAGCCTGACTCCAGAGTCCTGTTCATTTTCAATCACAGTTGAACTTTTACCCTCTATTTCAGTCTCGATATCTGCATAGCACACTATCCCTAAATTTAGTGGTTCTAAAAACAGTATGATTTATTATTTCTCTTAATTTTGTGGATTGACTGGTACTATAGGCTGAATTTTCATGTTTTCCACAAATTTATATGTTGAAACCTAATCCCAATGTGATGGTATTAGGAAGTTAGGATTTAGGGAGGTGTTTAGGTCATGAGGATGGAGCCCTCATGAATGGAATTGGTGCCCTAGAGAGTTCCTTTTCCTCTTCCACCAAGTAAGGACACAAGAAGAAGATGGCCTTCTATGAACCAGGAAGCAGGCTTTCACCAGACCTTGAATTTGCCAGTGGCTTGATCTCAGACTTCCTAGTCTCCATAATTGTGAGAGAGAAATTCTGTTGTTTTTAAGCCACCTAGTCTGTGGTATTTTGCTATAGTAGCCTGAGCATCCTAAGACAGTGGACTAGTTAGGCAGATCTTCTGCTTCACACGGTGTCAGCTGAGACTCTAATCACCCAGAAGCTGAACTAGACTAGAACATCTAAGATGGCTCATTCACCATGGCTGGTAGTGGGTGCTGGCTGTTGTCTGGACACTTAGCTGAGGTTGTCAATGGGGGCACCTTAACTGTCCTCCACATTGCCTCCCTATCTGCTTTGGAGTTCTCTCTGTGTAGTGGGTGACTTCCAAGAGGAAACTTCCTAAACGTATGAAAGCAAGAACTATAGATCTCTTAAGGCCCGACCTCATAAGTTATATGGTTACTTCTGTTGTGTTCTAGTGGTCAAGGAAACTTGTGGGTCCAGACCAGAATCAAGGGGAAGAGAAATAGACTCATCTCTTTTTGGGAGATGTGGCCAAAATACGTGGCCATCTTAATCTACCATGCTACTAATTTATTGTCCTGTAGGTCATGTTGATTTCAATAAAAATGAACTTAGTATTTATATTTCAATATAATTAATTTAAAATTCCCTTATAGGTATATTTTAAATCATTAACTTCTGTTTTCCTGTGTACTATTTGAATCACAAATTCTGAAGGTATATAACATTAGTGTATTAATTAAGCTTTCTATGACTGTATTTAATGGGATGCTTTGTTAGCCTATGGAATGAAACGTTTTTTTTCTTTTCGGTGTGTGATATCTCTATTGATTATAAGATTTTGGGGGCTTACTTTTTTTTTTAACATCTTTATTGGAGTATAATTGCTTTACAATGGTGTGTTAGTTTCTGTTTTATAATAAAGTGAAACAGCTATACGTATACATATATCCCAATATCCCCTCCTTCTTGCGTCTCCCTCCCACCCTCCCTATCCCACCCCTCTAGGTGGTCACAAAGCACCGAGCTGATCTCCCTGTGCTATGCGGCTGCTTCCCACTAGCTATCTATTTTACATTTGGTAGTGTATGTCCATGCCACTCTCCCACTTCGTACCAGCTTACCCTTCCCCCTCCCCGTGTCCTCATGTCCATTCTCTGCGTCTTTATTCCTGTCCTGCCCCTAGGTTCTTCAGAACCATTTTCTTTTCTTTTTTTAGATTCCATATATATGTGTTAGCACGTGGTATTTGTTTTTCACTTTCTGACTTACTTCACTCTGTATGACAGCCTCTAGGTCCATCCACCTCACCACAAATAACTCAATTTCGTTTCTTTTTATGGCTGAGTAATATTCCATTGTATATATGTGCCACATCTTCTTTATCCATTCATCTTCTGATGGACACTTAGGTTGCTTCCATGTTCTGGCTATTGTAAATAGAGCTGCAGTGAACATTGTGGTACATGACTCTTTTTGAATTATGGTTTTCTCAGGGTATATGCTCAGTAGTGGGATTGCTGGGTCATATGGAAGTTCTATTTTTAGTTTTTTAAGGAACCTCCTTACTGTTCTCCATAGTGGCTGTATCAATTTTCATTCCCACCAACAGTGTAAGAGGGTTCCCTTTTCTCCACACCCTCTCCAGCATTTATTGTTTCTAGATTTTTTGATGATGGCCATTCTGACTGGTGTGAGGTGATATCTCATGGTAGTTTTGCTGTGCATTTCTCTAATGATTAGTGATGTTGAGCATGCTTTCATGTGTTTGTTGGCAATCTGTATATCTTCCTTGGAGAAATGTCAATTTAGGTCTTCTGCCTATTTTTGGATTGGGTTGTTTGTTTTTTTTATATTGAGCTGCATGAGCTGCTTGTATATTTTGGAGATTAATCCTCTGCCAGTTGCTTAGTTTGCAAATATTTTCTCCCATTCTGAGAGTTGTCTTTTCATCTTATTTATGGTTTCCTTTGATGTGCAAAAGCTTTTAAGTTTCATTAGGTCCCATTTGTTTATTTTTGTTTTTATTTCCATTAGTCTAGGAAGTGGGTCAAAAAAGATCTTGCTGTGATTTATGTCATAGTGTGTTCTGCCTATGTTTTCCTCTAAGAGTTTTATAGTGTGTGGCCTTACATTTAGGTCTTTAATCCATTTTGAGTTTATTTTTGTGTATGGTGTTAGGGAGTGTTCTAATTTCATTCTTTTACATGTAGCTGTCCAGTTTTCCCAGCACCACTTATTGAACAGGCTGTCTTTTCTCCATTGTATATTCTTGCCTCCTTTATCAAAGATTAGGTGACCATATGTGCGTGGGTTTATTTCTGGGCTTTCTATCCTGTTCCATTGATCTATATTTCTGTTTTTGTGCTAGTACCATACTGTCTTGATTACTGTAGCTTTGTCGTATAGTCTGAAGTCATGGAGCCTGACTTGTCCAGCTCCGTTTTTCTTTCTCAAGATTGCTTTGGCTATTGGGGATTGTTTTGTGTTTCCTTACAAATTGTGAAATTTTTTGTTCTAGTTCTGTGGAAAACGCCATTGGTAGTTTGATAGGGATTCCATTGACTCTATAGATTGCTTTGGGTAGTATCATCACTTTCACAATGTTGATTCTTCCAATCCAAGAACATGGTATATATCTCCATCTGTTTGTATGATCTTTAATTTCTTTCGTCAGTGTCTTATAGTTTTCTGCATACAGGTCTTTTGTCTCCTTAGGTAGGTTTATTCCTAGGTATTTTATTCTTTTTGTTGCAGTGATAAATGAGAGTGTTTCCTTAATTTCTCTTTCAGATTTTTCATCATTAGTGTATAGTAATGCAAGAGATTTCTGTGCATTAATTTTGTATCCTGCTACTTTACCAAATTCATTGATTAACACTAGTAGTTTTCTGGTATCATCTTTAGGATTCTCTATGTATAGTATCATGTCATCTGCAAACAGTGACAGTTTTACCTATTCTTTTCTAATTTGGATTCCTTTTATTTCTTTTTCTTCTCTGATTACTGTGGCTAAAACTTCCAAAACTATGTTGAATAATATTGGTGAGAGTGGGCCACCTTGTCTTGTTCCTGATCTTAGTGGAAATGGTTTCAGTTTTTCACCGTTGAGAACGATGTTGGCTGTGGGGATGAAACATTTTTGTTTCTGGGAAATAGAGATATTAAAAACCATTTTTTTTGGCATCATGTTCTTTACTTTTAGAATTGTTTTTCTAATATAATATATTATTTATATTAAACCACTACTTTATAGTTTTTTTCTTTACTAATGATTTTCATGTTATATTTTGGAGTCCTTTGGCAATTGAAGTTTCACACAGCTTCCATTCCTAGGGCTAAGGAAATATAGTCATATTACTTTTCCATGAAAAAGAAAAAAATTGACTACATTTTTGTTTCACACATTTGTCTGATTGTATCCATCAAAACAATGGCTGAAAATATGCATGAATAGTTATTTAGTAGTTGTGAAATTAATGATAGGACTTTAATCTGCAATTTCATTATGACATTAAATTTTATTTAATTATTGTATATTATTATTTATGACTTTATTATTTCATGATAGTGCTCTTAAATCATTGAAGGCATTCCAGTAAATTTGGGAGCTAATGAAATTATTCGTTGGTAATTAGTATGATAAAAAGTGTAAATATATAGTTATATAAAACTGTAATCAGTATCAAAAAATCACGCCCTTGATCTAAGTATTATTGAAAACATATTTGGAGAATTAAAATACTTGTAATTAGAGCGTAAAATAATCAAATTGATGTTAGGCAAGCATCCTGTCATAACATGGACTGGTAATTTTCTAAACTGGGCTTAGTGCATTCAAATTCTTAAGCAAAATATTATCTTTGAAAGTCTATCATATTGAGGCATAACCAATTTTTGTTTATTTAATTCTTCCCAGAAATTTATGCAAGAAATGACTGTCTGCAACTTCCACTTAAAATGTGTTAAAGCATACAATAATATTTAAAATGTACTGGGCATGCAGTTTTACTGGCTATCTGTTGGGAGTTTTGTATTGATCATTTAATATACACAAAAACCTCAAGGGAGAGCTGTTATTAATTATACCCATTATAGAGATTAGGAAACTTAGGCCTAGAGAGTTGAATAAATTACCTAAAGTCACACAAATAAGAAGTGATGGAGGCTAAATTTGATCCTCTAACTTCCTGTCTTTAAGCCTGTCCTTTTTAAACTATAATATGGTGTCCTATATATGTAATTAAAAGAGTTAACTATGATAATTCTTTCTGCAGCACACACAATATTAATTTTATTCACTTATCTTCTATGTGTCAGGCATTGTTCATCGCAATGAGGAAACTGTAAAGAGCAAAATAGATATGATAACAGGAAATCGAAAGTCTTTCCATATGAAAGTTCATTTGAGTAGAGATCTGAGGAAGAGAGTTTAAAAAGATGAAAAGCAGGGATGGTTTGGGATGAGTGCCAACCAGTGAGAAAAGCATATTAAACCCTTACTTGACAGAAAGCAATGTTCAAGTAATTTAAAAATGGTCAGTATATCTGGAATTCAAAGAAGCAGGGTCTATAAATGGTCCACAAGTAAGGAAGGGTAAGATGATGTTTTAAATCCTGCTAAAATTTAAATTTTAACCTAAGATCATTGAGAAGCCATTGATGTGTTTTCAGGAATGAGTTGGCAAATGAGACTGGCATGTTTAAAACATCACACTGGCTCCATTGTATAGAAAAAAAGAAGTAAAAACAGATGATTAAAAAGTTTGAGGTATTTTTATATGTTCAAGTAGACATATGGATGTACAGGACTAGAATTCAGAGGAGAGCTCTAGGCTATGAAAAAGTATTATAATACTTTTTCTCTACACTCCAAAGTAAATAATTTGGAGTGTAGAGATGCTGACTAATATAAAGAGGGTTGAAGATTAAAAGCAGAAAAAAGTTGGGGGGCTTTGTCTAATTCATAGGAACATGGACATTTAATGAATGGGTTAAGAAGACTGAGCCAATTTTGGAGAATGAGAATGGCCACAGTGCAGATGAATCCCCTGGTGCAATTTTTGTTTAGTAGCGAAGCAGAAACAGTGTTTGAAGAAACAGAGAAGGTTAAGAATGTTGAATGCTGTTGAGGAGTTCAGTGAGACAGGAAATGAAAAAGTAATTTGGATTGAATAATAGAGAGGCCATTGGTTACTTTGGTAGGCACAATTTTGACAGAAGCTTGGGGTGGAAGCCAGATTGGCATGGATTGAGAAGTGAACACAAGGTGAGGAAAGAAATACAGGAAGAAAAGACCAACTCTTCCAAGATACAAATCTTAAGAAGAGGATAGGGAAAGTAGACTTGTAGGTAAAAGAACATGCCCTGGCAAAGATTTTTTTAAAGATCTATAGAGATATAATTGACTCACATTAAACTGTTCATATTTAAAGTGTATTTTTTTAATTTTCATTTTATATTGGAGCATAATTGATTAACAATGTTGTGTTAGTTTCAGGTGTACAACAAAGTGATTCAGTTGTACATATACCTGTATCTATTCTTTTTCAAATTCTTTTCCCATTTAGGTTATTACAGAATATTGAGCAGTGTTCCCTGTGCTATACAGTATAGGACCTTGTTGGTTATCTGTTTTAAATATAGCAGTGTGTACATGTCAGTCCCAAACTCCCAATCTATCTCTCCCCTCCACCCTTCCCCACTAGTAACAATAAGTTCGTTCTCTAAGTCTGTGTTTCTGTTTTGTAAATAAGTTCATTTGTGTCATTTTTTTTTAGATTCCACATATAAGTGATATCATATGATATTTGTTTTCTCTTTCTGACTTACTTTACTTAGTATGATAATCTCCAGGTCCGTCCATGTTGCTGCAAATGGCATTATTTCATTCTTTTTAATGGCTCAGTAATATTCCATTGTATATATACCAAATCTTCTTTATCCATTCATCTGTTGATGGACATTTAGGTTGCTTCCGTGTTTTGGCTATTGTAAACAGCACTGCAGTTTTGAACGTTGGGATGTATGTATCCCCCCAGAAATACAGTGTATTATTTGATAAGTTTTAAAATACGTATATCTTGTGAAATTATCACAAGATGATAAATACAGCCATCAGTCCTCAAATTTCCTGATGCTGCTTTTTAGTACCTTCCTCCTGCCCTTCCCAACCCTTTGCTATACCTCAAGGCAGGTGCTTACCTGCTTTCAGCCATCGATAATTCCTTTTCATATTCTAAAATTTTATATAAATGAAGACATAGAGTATGTTTATATTGTTTATCTGTCCTCTTGTTTATCTGGTCTGTTTCATTTCACATAGTTATTTTGAAAGTTCTGGTTTTGTGTATATCATGAGTTCATTGCATTTATTCCTGGGTAGTATTCCATTATGTGGATATACCACAATTCATTTTTTCACTCACCTATTGATGTGCATTTGGACCATTTCCTTTTGGTCATGTCACATACATTCTATGAATATGCATATACAAATCTGTGTATAGACACATGCTTTCTTTGTCTTGGAGAAACTGCCAAACTTTCCAAACTGGTGGTACCATTTTCCATTTCCACTACCAGTGTATGAGGGTTCTAGCTGCTCCACATCTTTACCAATACTTGGAATGGATAGCCTTTCTAATAGATGTGTAGTGATATTTCATTGTGGTTTGAATCTTCATTTTTCTAATTATGTTGAACATCTTTTTATGAGCTTATTTTTTATTTTTTTTGCGGTACGCGGGCCTCTCACCACTGCGGCCTCTCCCGTTGCGGAGCACAGGCTCCGGACACACAGGCCCAGCGGCCATGGCACACAGGCCCAGCGGCCATGGCTCACGGGCCCAGCCGCTCCGCGGCATGTGGGATCTTCCCGGACCGGGGCACGAACCCGCTTCCCCTGCATCGGCAGGCGGACTCTCAACCACTGCACCACCAGGGAAGCCCCTATGAGCTTATTTTTCATTCCTATATCTTCTTTGGTAAAGTGTCCATTCAAATATTTTGCCCAGGGCTTCCCTGGTGGCGCAGTGGTTGAGAGTCCGCCTGCCGATGCAGAGGACGCGGGTTCGTGCCCCGGTCCGGGAAGATCCCACATGCCGCAGAGCGGCTGGGCCCGTGAGCCATGGCCGCTGGGCCTGCGCGTCCGGAGCCTATGCTCCGCAACGGGAGAGGCCACAACAGTGAGAGGCCCGCGTACCGCAAAAAAAAAAAAAAAAAAAAAAAAAAAATATTTTGCCCATTTATTTCTAGAATTGTTTGCTTTCTTATTAATTAGTGTGAGTTCTTTATATATCTTGGACACAAGTTTTTTATTAGATATATAGTTGCAAATAGTTTTTTCCATACTGTACCTTGTCTTTTCATTCTCTTATCAGTGTTGTATGAAGAGCAGAAGTTTTTAATTTTCATAAAGAACAAATTATGATTTTTTTGATGGCATATTAAGGAAATCTTGGCCTAACTCAAATTCACAAATATTTTCTCCAGTGTTTTTTTCTAGAAATTTGAGTTTGGGGTTTTATATTTACGTATAAGATTCATTTTAATTTAACTTTGTGTATGATGTGAGGTATGGATTTAAGCTTTTCCAGTAACATGTGGTGAAAAGATTAACCTCTTTCCTTTGAGATGTCTTTGTAACTTTTTCAAAAATCAGTTGACCTTATATGTGGGTCTGTTTATGGTCTCTCTATTCTATTCCATCGATCTATTTTTATAACTGAGTGAGAGTACCACACTGTGTTGGTGTTATTTCTTCTTAAATATTTGGTAAAATTTTCCAGTAATGCCACCTGGTCCTGGGATTTTCTCTGTGGGAAGATTTTTAACTACAGATTCAATTTGTTTAATAAATACAGATGTATTCATCTTATTTATTTCTTATTGACTGAGCTTTGGTATTATATACCTTTCAAGGAATTTTTCCACTTAATCTAAGTTGTTGAATTAAATGGCACAAGATTGTTGGCAATATTTTCTTATCTTTTAATCTGTGTAGAATCTAAAGTGATGTTACCTCTCTCAGTTCTGATATTAGTAACTGGTGTCTTCTCTCATTTTTCCTGATACATTTGAAATTAATTGATTTTATTCATCTTCTCAAAGAACCAAATTTGGGTTACATTGACTTTTTCTAGTGTGGTTTTTTTTTCCTTCCATTCATTTCTTATTTTTGTTTGAATGTTCACTTTTATTTATGTACTAGTTTTAAAAAAAGACATAATTTAGGAATACTCTGGGGCCCATCTTGCATCATAGGGATTTTTCTTTTAAATCTTTAGGAATTAAACCAGTTTGGGTAGGATTCTATTTTTTTACAGTTATAAATAATAACTGTAGATATAATTGAAACATAACATTGTCTTAGTTTAAGGTATACAACATAATGATTTGATACATGTATATTTTGCAGAATAATTACCGTAATAAATTTAGTTACCCATCACTTCACATAGTTACAATTTTCTTCTTGCAATGAGAACTTTTTTTTTTTTTTTTTTTTGCAATGAGAACTTTTAAGATTCACTCTCAGCAACTTTCAAATATACAACACTGTATTGTTAATCATCTCTTGATCTTTATTATTTCTCCTGCTTACTATGGGCTTATTTTCCTCTTGTATTTGTAGATCCTTAAGGGAGAAGCTGAGGCTTTTTATTTGAAACCTCTCTTCTTTTATGACAGGCATTTAAATTAAAAATTTCCCCTGAGTACTTCTTTAGTGGTATTCTACACATTCTGATATGCTATATTTTTATTTCCATTCAGTTAAAAAATAATTCCTAATTTCCTTGTTTGTTTTGTTTTTTAGATTCCATGTATAAGTGAAGTCATAACGAGAGATTTTTATCTTGAATGGGTATTAGATTTTGTTAAATGCTTTTTCTGTATTAATTAATATGTTTATATAATTTTTTCCCTTGGCTTGCAGATGTGAGAGTTTATACTGCTTTAGCTTTGAATGTTGAAACAGCCTTGTTTGGCAGAAATAATTCCTACTTCTTAGTGGTATGTAATTCTTTTTGCACATTGTTGGTTGATATCTTAATATTTCATTATATGTATATTATACCTATGTTCATGAGAGATATTGTTCTGTAGGTTTTCTTTCATGTAATATATTTAACTGATTTTGGTAGTAGGGTAATGCTGTTCTCATAAAAAGAGTTACGGAGTTTTCTCTCCCCTCTTTAAATTTTTGGTGGCATTCATTGTCAAAAATATCTGGGCATGGTGAGAATTTATGTTAATCTGGCTAGAAGTTGGAGAAGTTGGGCGATTTTTAACTTTTTCTGTAGCTGTAGATTCAGGGCCTTCACATTCCTCTACTGTCCTTGTTTTTGTTTCCCTGTTGTCCTTGGGCTTTCTTAATAACACCTCCTTCCATAGAGTTTGTGTCATGCACCTCTTTGAGCTCTAATCCCACTGTTATTACACGGAAGCCCTGTTGGTGTGGTAGTAAAAGGCGAGGGAGGGGAATGTTCTCTAATGTGTTTATGTAGTTTTCTTTCTCTTCACCCCATTTAGGTGAGGTAGGAAGCAAAGAGGATTCTGGAATTGGGGAAATAATTTTCCCCTATTTAGGATAAAACTCTAGTAAAGTCTTTTCCTCTGGAGTATAGATCTTGGTTATGGAGAACACACTTGGATTATTCCAAAATATTTACATTTCCCCTGCCCTTGCCAGAGCTATGGGAGCACATTTCTTGGCTCTCCACCGTGAGAACTTGGCGGGGGGGGGTTCCTGGAGGGGAAACCCACAAAAATATGTGGGCTTCTCTAAGACTTTGTCCCCCAGGATTTTCTCGTTGTCATGCTATCAATAGTCAGCTTCCAGCATGCTATTAAAATTGTCATTAGATACTGTATCAATTTATGTCCAGGAGAGCAGATCTTAGCTGTGACTCTCTGGATCTGTCTCTCTCTCCAGATTTCTCAGTGCTTCTTGCCCTGCTACTTCAGTTCTCTGAGGTGTCCTAGAAAAGTCATTGTTTTTCAGTTTCTCCATCGTTGTTGCGGGGGCAGGAGTGACAACTTCCAAGCTGTCACTCCTGCCTTCACACGCTTTCCTGCCTTCCTGCCTTTACATGTCACCACTGAAGCCAGAAGTCCTGTGGCGTGATTATTTCAATCTTTAACTTACTTTAACATATTTCAATATAGAAGTATATTTCAATCTACAAGTATGTTCTTCCCTATATTATAGAGACCTTCATAGTTGAAGAAAAAGCTAAAGTTAAGAGATCATTGTAAATTTAAATATTTTGAGCCTATATAATATATTCTAAGTGTAAGAAACTTAGTACTGGATTAATACTGCATTTTATATTGAAAACGTTGGAGTGAAGTCTGTTTCTATCCTTTCAAGATGCGTTGCTATTAGCAGAAAGTAATAAATGTTCTTTGAATATTGTCATGCATGGTAAATTCACCATTTTGATATTTTCAGTTTCAAAGTGGTTGGCAAAGTACAGATGGGATCTTTATCTGATATGTACTTTCTGATATGTACATCATCTGATACACAGTCAGATGAAGTACTATTTTTCAGATGATTTCTACTTCACATATACCATTTTTAAAAGGTATATCTAGGGAAAAACATTCTAGTAGTCCCAGTTCTTATATTGGGATTTAATAAACACAAAATCACCTCAGAGTGACTACATAAGAATAAGGTAAGTACTTTGACTAAATCAACAAAGCTAATAAATGACGGGCAGGGATGTCTGAACTCTCACAATGCCCCCTTTCCCCATCATTTGCTCCCCAAATACAGGGAGCTGAGCTTTTTAGAAGAAAAGATAATTTAAAACAAAACAGAACAAGGCATGTTCTCATCATATGGGGCTTCTCCTTCCTTAGAGATGGCAAATCAGGAGCACATTTATTTATATATTTAATGAAGTTAAATACTCTTGAATAGTTAAGGTAACTTCTTTTCCTGTGATCTCTGCCCTTGAAGAATCTAGTTTCGAGTAGTTCCTTGCATCTTTAACGTATAATTTTAGTAAAACTGTCCAGAAGGTAAAATTGACAAATTAATTCTCCTTATTTTAGATATGGTGGTAAATCTGAGGTTAAAATTTTGATATTATATGGGGATTACTTTTATTGTTGTTGAAATTATATATAAACATTATTATATGATGAGCAACAGTGTTTTCCAGAATGGTGTCATCCATACAGTAGCCACTTGAACATTTGAAATGTGGCATATCTGATTTGAGATATGCTTTATGTGTAAAGTGTACAGTGAATTTTGAAGACTTAGTTTGAAAAAAGAATGTAAAATATTTCTTATTTTTTATTCTGATTTCATGTTGAAATTGTAATATGTGTCATATATTAAACATTAATATTAAATTTTAAGTATTTTTCACTTTTTAAATGTGGCTGATAGAGAATATAAAATTGTTTTTTGCTCACATTATGTTCTATTGGACAGCAGCATTCTAGAGTGATAATCAAAGTACCTTATAAGCATAAATAACATTAATACATATCTTACAATAAATATATAAATGAGACATTGCATGTGATATTTTTATGGAATTTTATACAATTGTGTTCAATTTTTTGGCTCAGTAGTAGTTATATTAATCCAATAATCTGCCTGGGTTTTAGATTTTAGGTGTAGCAATAGCTCCTATTTAACTTAGAATGTGCATAAAATTGATTAGGCTGTCAGGAGGTTCTGTACAATTCAGTAATAATACAGAATTGTTATTTTTAAAAATCCTATAGGATATAATTAGTAGATTTTATATATATATATATATATATATATTTTTTTTTTTTTTTTTTTTTTGCGGTACGTGGGCCTCTCACTGTTGTGGCCTCTCCCATTGCGGAGCACAGGTTCCGGACGCGCAGGCCCAGCGGCCATGGCTCACGGGCCCAACCGCTCCGCAGCATGTGGGATCTTCCTGGACCGGGGCACGAACCCGTGTCCCCTGCATTGGCAGGTGGACTCTCAACAACTGCGCCACCAGGGAAGCCCAGTAGATAATATTTTAAGACCTCACTTTTTTAAAAAAATTAATGTTATTTCTATAAGTACATAGGCCTTAGGATTTAGTTTGTTTTTTGTTTGTGTATTTGGTTTTTTCTATTAATTCAACTAAAGATGAGGGAAGATCCAATTATTGAGATTCTTTTCTGTTTCAGGCATTGCATACTAGACACTTCAGAAATGTTATCTCATTTATTCTTTGAGATATGTCCTGTGATATGATCCATCATAAGATGAGTCTCCTTTGACAAATGGTTTTTACTGTTAATTCATCTGGGAAGTCCACTGGTGAGCAGCTGAGAACCTATGAGGGCCACATAGTGGAGATCCTAAGAGCCTAGCCTCTATCTAAAATGTGACCCAGTCTCCTACCAAAATTACTTAAACAATAGACACAAAGCGGGACTTCCCTGGTGGTGCAGTGGTTAAGAATCTGCCTGCCAATGCAGTGAACCTGGGTTTGATCCCTGGACTGGGGAGACCCCACATGCTGTGGAACAACTAAGCCTGTGCACCACAACTACTGAGCCTGAGCTCTAGAGCCCGCAAGCCACAGCTACTGAGCCCGTGTGCCACAACTACTGAAGCCCATGCACTCTAGGGCCTGCGTGCCGCAACTACTGAGCCTGCGTGCTGCAACTACTGAAGCCCATGTGCCTAGAGCCCATGCTCCACAACAAGAGAAGCCACTGCAATGAGAAGCCCGTGCACCACAACGAAGAGTAGACCCTGTTCGCCACAACTAGAGAAAGCCCGTGCATAGCAACCAAGACCCAACACAGCCAAAAATTAAAAAAAAAAAAAAAATAGGCACAAAACAAATATTGTCCAATACGACAATAAGGAAAATTAAATTTTAAAATATCATTTACATAAATTGGATTAAATCAGTAAAGTTATCACCTTCTCCCCATTGGTCTTAGTTAGTGGTACAGTATTGTTTGTATTATACAAGTTAGAGATCATAGTGCTGTCTTTGAATCATTCATCTTTCTTAGCCTCACATTAAATTATATCCAAGTTCCATTTTTCTTGAATTTTGTTCCTCTTTTCAGTTTTAGGCTTATACCTCTCCCAGCCCCAAAGTCCAGGCATCCATGATTCCTCACATACTATTACACTAGCCTCTAAACTCCAATATCTCCCCAAACAGCTGGGGTCCTTATTTCTACCAGTTGTAACTTTTTAAAATAAAACATAGATCTGATTATTAACTCCTCCTTAATAAGCAAACATTTGTAACTGTCTCCAAATAAAATATAAATTCCATCCATTTCAGATCTATCATTCTTTCAATTCCCAGCTCCTCTTTTGTCAGGTGCCATACGTGGATCTAATTTCATAGGGCTATTTGGGAGGCAAAATAACGTAGTGATTAAAATGTGGACTTTTAAATTAATTTTGGTGGCTGAGGGCTGACTTCGTAACTCTACTTTCTCTGTGACTTTGGTAAAATTACATCTATAGAATCAAAATTATACTATTAACTATAAGCATAGTGATTGCTATTGTGAGAGTAAAATGTTTAATGTGTGAAGCATGCTTGATGACCGCTTAATATGTGTTAGCTTTTAAATTTTGGGTTGCATTGTGTCTCTCCAAAAAGATGTATTTAAGTCCTCACCCTCAGCACTTCAGAGTATGAGTTTATTTGGAAATAGACTTGTTGCAGATGTAATTATTTAAGATGAGGTCACATTGGAGTAGGGTGCATTTCTAATCCAATATGACTGGTGTCCTTACAAGAGGATCACGTGGAGATGCAGAGATACATGGGTAACACCATATGAAGACAGGCAGAGAATGGAGTGCTGGTCTACAACCCATGGAATGCCAAAGATGGCTGGCTGTCACCAGGAGCTTGGAGAGGGGTATGGAAGGTTCTCTCTCAGAGTTGTCAGAAAGATACAGCAGTACCAGAACATTGGCATTAGACTTCTAGACTCCAGAACTGAGAGAATAAATTTCTGTTGTTTTAAGCCACCCAGTTCGTGGTACTTTGTTATGGCGGCCACAGGAAACTGATACATTTTATTATTTCATTTTAATTACTTATATCCTCTTATCTTTATTCCTTTGCTCGCACTTTACTAGTTGGACTTTTCAATGGTTAATCCCTGTTTATCACTTCAGTTCTTTAATTTATGTCTGTATCTCTACCACTCCTTACTCTTAGCTATTAATTCATGTGTATATACCTTTACTATCGTCCTTATCAGAATATTATTTTATTGTTTATGTAGATCTCCTTTGCTTGAGTATAAACTCCCAGGATTCAGAAACTACAATTTATCTGCTTTCAATTCTTTGTTTACCCAGTACCTTTCACAGTGCCTTGCACATAGAAGAATCTCATGAAAGGTTTTTGAATTTAGGATTGCTTTTTGTTTTTTTGTTTTCAGTAACTGTGACCATGACTGAGTATTGTTCCTAGAACTTCTTTTTAATGCTATTTCTAAAATGCATAGAAATATTAAAAACTTATAAGAAAATATATTAAATATATTAGACAAATATGCTAAGTGAATTTATATCTCTATAATGATCTTCAATTTATAAGACTAGAAGCTAGGTACATTGCACATTAAACGTTTAACATTATTTTTTTTTCTATCAGGATATTTTGTTTGCAAATTAGAGAAATGCCAAACTCCTAAAGATTTCTTTGTTAAAGGAATACATATATTTAAAAGTTAGATTTTATCACGTTCAAGATGTATATATCAAATTTTAGAAACTTAAACTATTAGTAGAAAGTTGAACTATTTAAAATTAGAATGTCACAATCATAATTTACCTTTGAATCTTACTTTCACACTCAACTCTAAAGTCAAAGCTCTAACATTGGGCTTCCCTGGTGGCGCAGTGGTTGAGAGTCTGCCTGCCGATGCAGGGGACATGGGTTCGTGCCCCAGTCCGGGAAGATCCCACACGCCGCGGAGCGGCTAAGCCCGTGAACCATGGCCGCTGAGCCTGCGCGTCCGGAGCCTGTGCTCGACAATGGGAGAGACCACAGCAGTGAGAGGCCCGCGTACCGCAAAAAAAAAAAAAAAAAGCTGTAATATTTCTTGTTGTTTAACTAAAAGCAAGGTATATCACATTTCATGTCTATCACTTATTTTACTATAGCATGTTAGATATGTTTATAATGATAAATAATATATTTTTAATTTCAGCAATAAGATACCTCAGGCAGGCCTGAATCCTGGGTGGCAAGGAAAAACTTGAGCTTTGATGCACTCTACCTTACAGTAAACACCCAGGAATGTGCTGAGGTAACACATACATACACCAGGAGAGTCAGAATTATTTTCAACAGTTGACAGAATTTGTGAAGATATGAATTTCAAGGAAGCTTGTACCTCTGGCTAGAAGGCTGCTTTGTTTGTGGTTTACAGAGCTAAGTTTTATGTTTTACCTGTGTCTCTTAGCATCGTTCTGTCAATTATATCACCATCAGACTTGTGACAAGCATACATGTTATAAGTTGTGGTACTTGGCCCTAAAACTAGCTTTCTCATACATTACCTAATATAGTGGTTGACATGGAATTTGATTGTAATTTTTAAAAACAAAGAAATACAGGGTTCATTTTCATTAAAAAATGTTCACACCCTGAGCATAGGTTATATTATATGCGTCTAATTTCATGGTTTATACAGCACCTACAGATAATTCTATACACTTGGTCCAAGTTTTCACTGGGGTAAGCACTAAGAAAAACGAACAAACTAAAAATGATGTCTGGAGGGTTATATTCTTCCTGATAAAGTTTAGTGTCCATCTGTAATTGTGGTAAAAATGTTTAGGAAAATTCATCATCTGCTTACAAAGTTGGATAGCATTTTTATTTGCCTCTAGAACTTACTTTTCAAGGTTAATGAAGGCTCTTACCTCTTCATCTAACCTTCTTCACATTTCTGATATTAACAAAAACCTAACACTCTGCTGAGGACACTACTTCTCCACATCTCTTCCTGGTGGTTTGTGCTTTCTGCCACACTCTGGGTACATCACTGTCCAGACATCTGGTAAATGCTTTTTTCAGTTCCTCAGCAGCTTCCCTGCTACTATTCCTTGATCTAATTTTTGAAAATTCTTGCCCATTTAAGACCCACATTATTAGAGTAAAATGCCTTTTACCCCTATGCACCAATGGTACCTACCATTTTATTAGAAATTTTGCCCTGTGGGTTACAGTATTAATACTGTTCTTGTCAACCGATCCATCAATCTGATTCCTCAGTTCCTTGTCTTTCTTGCCTCTAACAACGTATCTGCCATAACTGCTTCTAGTTACCTGTACCCTAGAATTTAGCCCCTGCGACTGCTGGACTAGTGAACTAATACATTGGTACATCCCTCTTCAAACGGAACTTCTTTTCCTAACAACTGATTTACTCCCCTAGTTTTTTTCCCTCCACCATGTTGGGTGTTCAAGTCTGTCTTATTCCTCTAATTTCATCTAGCTTTCTATACTCTTTTTTGATAGATCTTTGTAACACTGAGGGTGACCAGCTGTCATAGTCTACTCTGGACTGAGGGGTTTCTGTGGTTTCAGTACTTGCAGTGCTAAAACCAGGACAGTCCCAGCAGGATCAGGGCAATTGGTCATTTTACTTCAATTACTGTAACCCCTATATTAACTATCCTAGCTCTGGTTCTACCAGGCTGGTAAAACCATAACCTAATCCACTGGAGAAAACCTCTCAGCTGGTTAGATCAGCTCTACCATAAAAGCATAGTTCTTCCCTTAACACTAGCTGAGAATCCAATATTATTTATGTCAACAACACTTTTCTTGGCTTGTTGTAGTAAATAATTAACTTTCATCAGTGTCCTATACTTTATGCCTCTTAACTGCCATACTGCCCTCCCTCTACTTCCCTGAAAAATAGAAACTATCTAACAAACTCGTTACACTTTTTGCCAACAGGACTGAATTTCCACCTCTCCCGTCTCTATCATCTTTTACTAAGAATAGAAGAGGAATCACTTCTTATCCAAAGCTAATCCCTTCACTTACAGTCTGGGTTGGCTTCTCATGCCCCTCTCAACCATACCTCCAACTGGCCATCAAATCTGATTTATTCTTGCTTCACAATAGTCCTGAAACCATTCCAGTTTTATCTACCTCCAATGTCAAGACCCATATCTCAACTTGACTATTATGATAGCTTCAAAGCTAGTCCATCAGTCTCCAATATATCTCCTTTCCAATTAATTTGTGACATTAAACTCCAGTGATCTTTGAAAAATGCAAACTGATCATATCCTTGAATCAAAATGATTCAAAGAGTTTTCATTATGCTAACATAAAACTTCAGAGCATTAACATAGCCTACAGAGGCCAAGATTCCCTGTCCAGTTTGATTTCTGCCTCCTTTATTCTGTGCTGCACATATACCTAACTTTTCTTGTATTTCCTTGAACAGACCTGCTGATATTTCATTTTGAGATTTTCCATAAGTTGTTCCCATTTCTCTCCAGTCCCTCTTCTTTAGCACTTAATTGTTACTCATTCTTCAAATTGTATCTTATATATTACCTTTTAGGAATCATTTCATGGAGTCTTAGACTGGTGAAGAACCCCTACTATTTACTGTCATAGCACCCTGCACTTCCTCATCAGAGTATCTGTTACAGGCTTAATATCTGTGTTCTTTACGTGACTATGAATTGCACAAGAAATCTTGTCTTTCCTTTCTGCAGTTTTATCCAAGGCAGCTAGCTCAGTACTTGGGACATAGTGAATGAACAGTATACATTTATGAATAAGGTAAATAAATAATTGAATTTAATTTAAAAAATTCTCTTTTGATATCTGGTTGTATTTATTACCAGAAATATATTATCAGGTAGTCTGTGAAGATTGAAAGTGGCTTGCAGCCACACAGAAAGATAAATCAAGTACATGCATTTTTCTTAATAGACAAACTCAAGACAAAGAAATATACATGGTCCTATGAGAAAATGTTTATACATATGAGAAGTTAAAGAGAGAGTGGTTTTAGAATCATTGGATTGCTGCCACATGGTTGTTTCAAGGAGAAGTCAGAGTAAAGGGAAGATAATTACCGCATAGAGAGAGGTCATTGTATGACAGATAGTCAACAATCCATTTGATGTATCTCAGATGTTATAGTTATACTACCCTGCTCTTAAATGTCTGTTGTAGAAGAAGTAAGGTATTTCAGAATATGAGACATTTCCTTAATTTTTGATTAATTTACAAATGGACAAAAGACTGCTGACAGGTCAAATAAACTACATGTTGAGGGGGAGAGGTTGATTTAGGTTTTGCAAACAGATAGGTTACAATCCAGAGGAGTTAGGGATTTTCTCTCTTCTATTACTCCTGTGTTTTACTTCCTATTGGATCTAGGCTAATTCATAATTTTAGACCAGGATGATATAAATTTATCAACAGCAAGCATTTTGACTAAACTCTCTTAACTGGTTTTATTTCTCACTGTTAATTCCATTATACTCAAACTCTCCTAACTTGATTTCCATTTTGGACATACCTTTTCGTTAGTAGGGGTGATATCATTGTTTAGTCTCTGCATCTAAGAGAATATCTTTTTGTTTCCCTCTTTTAGGAACGTGTCCTTATTGGAATGTTTCCATGATATTATAGATTCTTTTCAAACAGATTTAGGATTTAAAAAAAGCATGGAAAAAAGAAAAGGAATGAAATCCTTAAAGTATTATAAAGAAACTCAGCAAATCTTCTCATATATACATATATGTACACATCTGTTACATATGTTATTATGTACCATCTATATCTACCTATAATGGAAAATATATAAACTCTATTTTTAACCTTTTTTTATTCAGTTATCTTAATTAAAACATTTTATGAATATAAAAATGTATAAAATGTATAAATATGTATATTTAGCAGCAGAAAATCACCATAGAAATCTGAAAGAAACTCAACACTCACATACACCCTTGCCATGACATTTTAATTCCATAAAATCTGTAGTGTAGGAATACAACCTTTTGAGTATGACTTTGGCAATCAGAATTTTCAAGTGATATTTGTGGCAGCCACATGAAACAGGGAGGCAGTTTGATAGTTCCGAAAGATTGCTGCCTTGGATGGTTTCACCTCTACCATTTGCTAGCTTTGTGACATTGTGCTATGAACTTCATCCTCTCTTGCTCTACATTTCCTATTTGTAAAATGAGCAATAACTACAATTGCTCAATGAACCTTAGTTACTAGTTTATTACAAATGTCAAATTAATATGCTAAAATAATGAATCATAAGCAGTTTAGGTCTGTTGGTTACAACTTCTGTGGAGCTTCTTCCTCCTACAGATTTGCTGAAGGTAATGCAATTCCTGCCAGGCTTCTGGCAATGAGTGGTGGAGCTGATTAATTTGGTTTATTGTTAACATTAAAGGGTGCTTTCAGGATCCTGCATGTATGGTGGGATCTCCCTTCCACAGCCCATGTGGAACATATCCGGCATTTGGTTTCATGCTGCCATAAGAGAAAAACCTGGAGTTCAAGTTCCCAGGGTTAGGAAATGCTGTCATGGCAAATGCAACTTCAGGAATAATCAATTCTTTGGGTTTTGCTTTCACTTGGATTTGAGCCAAAAAATTCTATTTTATCATCTCTTAAATTCATTTTTTAGTGATTTTCAATGAAAGAGGGAGTCCTAATACCTAACCAGCCATATTCCATTGACCATAAAGAAAGCTACCTCTCAGCCATATTCCTGGAAATGGAAGTTTCTGTGTATGTTTTAACTTTTATCTTATATTCCAAAAATAACAAAAGTGCTTTGAGAATTCTGCATGAGCTCATATTTTATAGTATAGAATATGTATAACAGATTAGGTTAAGCCAGATAATACTCCATATATTAAGTAATGTGTGAACTCTGTATGGAATGAAAACCATGCATTAAATAGGTGAAGAAGTAGGAAATGCCAGAGGGAATAGTAACTTTGAAGTCAAAGGTATATTTCAATAAAATGTTTTGGGGAATTAGAAACAATCAGTACCTTAAATGATCTAATCATAAATCGGCCTACTTTTTAAAATTAAGAATTGGAATGACACTAAAGTATTTTCATATGTTCAATAAATGTTTGTATTGCTTCACATAATGCTTTAGGAATTCAGGATAGGTGGTGAATAAGATACCTGATCTCCTAAACATTACATTGTATTTTGAGGAGATTATAAACAAGTAAACAGATATGTTATTTAATATGTCCATTATTTTTAGGTACAGTAGTCTCTCCATATTCCAAGACCCCCAGTGGATGCCTGAAACCCAAGGGTAGTACCAAACCCTATATGTACGATATGTTTTTCTTATACATACATACGTATGATGAAGTTTAATTTATAAATTAGGCACAGTAAGAGACGAGCAATAATAACTATAATAAAATAGAACACTTACAGCAATATACTGTAATAAAAGTTATGTGAATGTGGTCCTCCTCTCTCTCACAATGTCTTGGACAAATTTAATGCCTTTTCCATGTTAACTAAGTACATATCATTCGCTGTGGCCCTAACATTTCATGTTTGAGCTGGGACACCAAAACTAGCATGGATTGCTTTTTCCTCCTTCACAATTTTAAGGATAGGAGATTCATTCTTACCATAGATTTCAGCATCCTTAGCTTTTTTATAGTTTAGGGTTTTTTTAAAATAGTTTTTTATAGGTTTTTCCCTTTCCTTATTAAGTCAAGGACTTTCATCTTTTCACTTAAAGGAAGCACTTTACAGCTTCTCTTGGCATATCCAAATTGCCAGCATCACCACTCTTGTGCTCTGGGGCCATTATTAAGTAAAATAAAGGGTTTCTAGAACACAAGCCCTGCGATACAGGGACAGTGCATTTGATAACCGAGTTGGGTACTAAGTGACTAAAGGGTGGGACACGCTGGCCAAAGAGATGATTCAAGACCTGGGTCGATGGAGCAGGATGGAGTGAGATTTCAACCTGCTACTCAGAACAATGCTCAGTTTAGAAATTATGAGTTATTTATTTCTAGAATTTTTCACGTAA
This sequence comes from Pseudorca crassidens, assembly GCF_039906515.1. Lineage (NCBI taxonomy): Eukaryota > Metazoa > Chordata > Mammalia > Artiodactyla > Delphinidae > Pseudorca > Pseudorca crassidens. Next base: position 10,238,415 of record NC_090299.1, read on the forward strand.
TAGTTTCAGACCACAGTTAACCATGGGAAAGTGAAACTGAGGGTAGGGGAGGATTACTGTAGTAAAAAAATGCTTTGTAGAAAAGTAATCAGGGCATTTTAATAGAAAATGACTAGAGGAAAAGTCTAGATTATAATGGGTGAATTATGCAATTTGTGAGCTGAACGGCAAAGAAGAGCTAAAGAAGTGAATATCTTAAAGGAAGTAGAAAGCCCTGAAGCTGACTGTTCTAGAGGATTAGATAGAGAACCAGAGTGCTGGCTTGTGGGGAGCTGGGGGAGAGAGTACAGGTTGAGAGGTGTTCTAGGACCACTTCATGTAGTCCTCTGTAGACTGTCTTAAGAAATTTAGTGTTCGTTCCAATTACATGGATTGTTTCAAGCAGACAAGTATCCAGATTTAATTTGTGATGGAAAAAAAAATCACTCACTCTTAGGTGGAAAATGAATTGTAGGGAAGAAAGTTTGGAAGCAGAGAGACTAGTGTTTAGTCTGCTTCTGACTAGAAATGATAAGAGCTTAAAATGAAGCAGTATCAATGATTTTCTTCACAGTAGAAGAAAGACGGTTTGAAAAAATACTGAATAGAATCCATAGGAATTGTGTACAGATTATATATGGAAGACTCCATACGATTCTCCGATTTTTGGCTTGAATGATTGGGTGAAATGCAACACCCTTCCCTGTGATAGAGAAAACATGAGGAGGAAGTTTACACTCATTTGAGAAGGAGAGTAATAGAGATGATAGAATTACTTTTGGAATTGGGTGGTTTAATTGGACATCTAAGACATCCCTTGGTCATTTGGATATAAAGAAGTGACCTGCCTTGATAGAAAAACATGTATTTGTAATCAGACTAAGATTTCAATCATGGCTTTGTAGTTTACAAGCTGTGAAAACTTAAGCAACTCAAATTATCTGATCCTCAACATTTTTTCCCATTAGAGCAAATTATTAATACCAAAATATTGAGTTGATTTGGATTATACAGTGCTTTACCCTTAGTTGGCATTTGGAAGTTGTTTTATCATGATCATTATCATATGTGGTCTGGACAGTGGGAGAAAAGTTATGTCATTTGGGGAGATATTGGCATATAGTTTTCTTTTTTAAAAAACCTATGGATTTGAATGAGATATAATATAAAAACTAAGGGGGAAATCGTATGATGGAAGGAAAGACACATATCCAAAAGGGCAACTAAATGATGTTGGTAAAGTTGATGCTGAATAGGAAAGGAATCTTGTGAAGGAGAAGCTGGGAAAGAAACCAGAAAGAAGGGGAAATGAGAGAGGGGCATTTGGGAGGGAAACTGCAGTCAGTTGTTGCAGAGAAGGTAAGAAAGGAGTAGAAAAGTATCAGTGGGATATAATAATAATGGTGGTCATTATAGATCTTGTCAAGAGTTGTTTCACTGGGTACAGAAACCTTGGAGGAGGGGGGACATTTTTCCATTCAGAGAGGTGTAAAAATATAATAGTACGAGCGTATTTAGTTTAGCTTGTTATTTGTAGAGACAAAGTTGAAATAAATATTTCCTTAGGTAGGACACAAAATCGTGTACTTGCAATGGGGGTGAAAGGATTAGGGTAGGGTACGTGATAAAAGAGACGATAGTTGGAATGACTTCTGAGCGTAACAACTTCTCCAAAATCACATGCTAACAAGAGCAGTAGAAATCCTAAAGGACTATTGGAAAATGTTTGTTTACATTAAAAAAAAAATATATCTGGCACTATATTCTTAAGTCATTAACAGTAAGAATATGACATTAAGGTACATTAAAATTAAATGTAATTCAGTATCTTCTGTATACAATACATTGTGGTTCACACATTTTTCCCCAAAATGATCTACTCCAGAAGAAAGACTATTTTTATACATTTCTGATCCAGAAGACTTGCTGTTTTATTAATTAGTGTACAAGTAATTGTTAGGTTAGATGATTATGTTCAATTAAGTATAATGAATATAATTAATGCGGTTGATGTTTTAGGTTCTTGAGTTAATAGTGCCATTAAATGCTGCTGTTTCTGTTGTGGTACTAATTATTATTATAATAAAACAGCAAACTTTGAAATCATAGGGAAGCTAATTTTGACTACTCTTTTATAGGAAGTTTATATAGACATTTTTATATATATACATGGATGTTATTTAAATAGATCATAACTTAAATATACAATGATTATTTAAGTCAATACATTAACACTTTAAGACACTTAGTTTTATCTATTTAAAAAAGGTAGTTTTCAAATTGAAATATGAGTATCAAATTATAATTGGAAGATGAGTATACATGCCTTTTAATTATCTGAAATGAGAAAATATGCATCTAGTTCCTATACAAATTTGTTAAGCATCTTCAACATGCCAAATATTTTAAGTAAGGTTATTTTTCCTTATTAAATGCTTTAATATTTTACTTTTCTATAAAAATAATTTCCATAATATTAGCCATCAATAACAATGCACAATAAAATTTTAATAATAAGTGTAATTTGTTTTCGCATCTACTTGTTCTATAGGTGATGTTAATGAATATTTAAATACTGAAAAACGAAAATCCTTCTTATAGCTTGAAGCAGTGCTGTAAAAAGCACATGATCTATATTTATTGGATTATTTATAGTATAAAGAGCATAATTAAATAAAATGTTTTTAACATAAGTTAGAAATCTGTCATTGATTCTAAGCTATAGTTGTATTATATCACATTGGAAAAATGTGAAGGAATTCTTATAAAATTATTTTTTATGTACTCATTTTGGATATGAACATGCATAATTCCATGTGCTTTATTTTCTGTCATTTTAGTCATGTAAGTCTTGCCACGTAGCTTCTGTTATTTGTGTTAGCTGAAAGTTACTTATAAATGTTTTGAAAGAATAAGACACCCCATTAATATTTATTTACTTAACTTTAAAAAGCATTTTACACCATTTTTCTAGTAGTAAATATTTGTAACTTTCTTTTTTCTTTAATAATGCATTTTTCTTGTTGTTTGAAGTTTTAAGTGGTATTTTAGCATCCGATTTCACAATTTATTTTCTGTAAAATGGAGATGACCCTCCTCTGTGTTGGGTGTTGAGAGAGATCTGGAGTTCCTTTATCAACAAATAAACCTTTCTCTGTTGGGGAAAAGGTGCTGTTGCTTTTATCTATTTATTTATTTTCTCAGCAAAAATAGATGAAGACTAAATATGGGTGAGATAAACTTAATCGGCAAGACTTTTGGTGCAATATTTTGAAAAGGCACTGTGTTTGGAATCATTTAACCTCATTGATATTTATGACCCAGTTCTGTCTGAATTCTTTACCCACAAAGCACTTCTCAATATCCTTTCACATAAAACAAAAGGGTTAGACCAAATTTGTATTTTCAGACTATGCTCTTTCAATTCAGGGCCACTGCACATTGTTGTGTTCTGTGTAAATGCAGATGGGTGCCACTGGCAACTGAATCTGCTCACAGGACCTGGGTTCTGAGTGTAACTCAGAGGGGAGCAGGTAATAGGCCCAAGTAGTTAAGTTTCAGAACCCCAAGCTTCAGATTCAATCAGAAAAGATATAAATGTTATACTTGGTAGAAATGACCAATTGCTTGAATTTACTCACTTGTAAAAACCCATCTAGGCTTTTTTCTATGTGTGAGTGTAAAAATAATTAAAATTATTGATAATTTTTTTGTTTGTTTAATACTATTCAGGTTTTTATTTTTTCTTAAGTCACTTTTGGCAAGTTATTTTAACATTTTAAAATTCTATTTAAAATTTCAACAAAGATTTATGCAGTTTTTTCTATTTAATATCTGCAGTATCTGTAGCTATATCTGTATTTTAATTTATGATATGTATGTTCATATGTATGATAAAGATATGTTCTCTTTATGTTCTTCATTGATATTGTCAGAGACTTGTCAAATTTATTTGGTTTTAAATATGATTCAATTTTTTCCTGCTGAATATCTTTACTGTGTATTATCTTATTTTAAAATATTATTTATATTTTAGTCTTTATTTTTATTTCATTAAGTAGTATTCTTATATTTGTTCTATTCTTCTTTGTGCTTCATTTGTATTTCCTCTGATTTGTTTTCTAACTTTCTAACTTTAATTTTATGTATTTAATATAAGAAGATTATATAAATTTCCTTCTATATCTAAATTTATGTGCATTCTCCAAGTTTTCATAAATATTATTGACACTTTTGATTTCTTCTTTGGCCAGTAGATGGGAATTTTTTAAAGTTTACATCATTATTTTTCAACATAATTACATAGTTGCACAGTGCTCAGAAAATGTGTTTGATGCAGCATTTTTGAAATTTATGACACAACACATCGTTGATTTTCTCAACTGTCTTATATACTGTAGCACTGGTATGTTTTCTATTTAGATGCATGAAAAAAATACACAAACAGATTAATAAAGTATGCTAATTGTTTTCTTAAAATCTCCCACATATTACAATATTGATAATCTACAAATAATATATCTTCTTGATATATTTAATATTTATAAATGGATGATTTTAACATAAATGTATACTTTGTGGAATTGTGGAATATATTTTAATTTTAAATTTTCTTATTTTTGTTTGAATTGATTATTAATAGATTCTATGTTATTAGATTACAAATACAGAAGTTTTATATCCTCTCGTGGAATTGAGCCTTCTATCACTATGTAACAAAACTCTTCTATTTTTGACTATTTTTGACAAATATATACCAGCTTTAATTTGATTCACATTGTCCTTCTATATTTTTGTCCCTCCCCACACCTCTGTTTCTAGACATGTATGTATATACATGTATCTACATATTTATATTATATTTATATAGAAAAAGAGGTACATACATATACTCACAGAGACACACACATACATATATATGCATATGTGTACATACATATACATATGGGTATTTTATTGAGGTATAATTTTATACAATGAAATAAACACCTCTTTAAGGGTATGGCTTAAATACATGTAAATTTTTACATATGTATTGTATGTAACAACCAACCAAATAAAGACAGAATGTTTCTTTTATTGCAGAATGTTATTACATGTATCAGTAAGTTGCTCTTTTTTTTTATTATTATTACTGCTTGGTATTCCTTTGTAGGAATATAACCCAATAGGTTTCTTTCTCCATTTTCCATGTTGTGGACATTTGTGTTGCTCCTAGACTTTGGCTACAATGAATAATGGGGCTGTAAACCTTGTTGTACAAGCATTTTTCTGGTCATCATTCTTCCTTCCTATAGAAGTAGAATTGCTGGATCATGGTGTATATGTATATTTAACTTTAGTAGCAACTTCCAAAAAGTTTCAAATGTGTACGTGTCTGTTTAACAACTTTAAGATATATTTTATATACAATATTCATTTTTATTGTGTATAATTTAATGATTTGAAATATGAAACTATAACCACAATCAAGAGAATAGACATCTCTATCTCACTTTCTTCCCCTCAAAAATGTTTTCTTGACTGTTTTGCAATCTCATTTCCACAACCTTGCCCCACCCAATCACACTCTATTATACAAAAGTTTCTGTTTTATTTTTAATTTTACATAGAGTAATACAATATGTATTTTTAAAAAAATCTTGTTTCTTTCACCAGCATAATTGTTTTGAGATACATACACATCATTGTGTTTGTCCGTGGTTCACTCCTTTGTATTCCTGAGTAAAGTTCCATTACAGGGAAACACAATTTGTTTATCCATTTAACTGTAGACGAGCATTTGGGTTGTTTCCAGTTTTGGGCTATAGCAAATAAGGCTGTTATGTATATTCGTGTGAAAGTATTTGTGCAGACTTATGCTTTCATTTCCCTTGGGTAAATAGATAATAGTGGAATGTCTGTGTTATATGGTAGGTGTATGTTTAACTTTTTAAGAAACAATAGAATTGTTTTGCAAGGTGAGTGTACTATTTTAAATTCTTAACAGAAGTATTTGAGAGTTACAGTTGCTCCACATTTTTGATAATACTGGTATGATCAAACTTTTAAATTTTAGACATGCTAATAGTTTTACAGTAGTATCTTGTGATTTTAATTTGTGTTTCCCTAATGACTAATTCCAGTATGGTTTTAGTATTTCGGTATTTTATGGTTTTAATATTTATTTTAGTATTTTATACCAGTAATGTGTAAGAATTTTATTTGGGATTGTAAATAGTTTTTTTTTTTTGTTTGTGTTTTTGCGATACGCGGGCCTCTCACTGTTGCGGCCTCTCCCGTTGCGGAGCACAGGCTCCGGACGCACAGGCTCAGCAGCCCTGGCTCACAGGCCCAGCTGCTCCGCGGCATGTGGGATCTTCCCTGACTGGGGTACGAACCCGTGTCCCTTGCATTGGCAAGCGGACTCTCAACAACTGTGCCACCAGGGAAGCCCCTGTAAATAGTTCTGATTATCCTATTTGGGTGAGTGTGTAGTTGTTTTTGACTGGTTTAATTTGCATTTTTTCTGAGGAGTAATGATGTTTAACAACTCTTCATAAGCTTAAAACCTATTTGAATATTCTACTTTAGGAAATAATTTAAATCTTTTACTTATGTTTGTTTTTTCTTATTAATACAATTATATATTTTTAATATGAAATCCTTGGCAGATATTTCAATTGCAGATATTTTCTTTCATTGTTTGGCTTACTATTTTACTGTCTTAGTAGTGTCTTTAATAAGTAGATTTTTAATAATTTTGGTAAAGTCAAATTTGTCATTCTTTCCTAGTTACCTTTTCGTGTTCTGTTTAGGACATCTTTGCCTAACACAATATCGTGAATATATTCTCAAATATTTCCTCCTGGAATCTTTATAGTTTAACTTCATATTTAGGTTTATGATTCATCTTGAATTAATCTTAGAATGTTAGGAGTTAAGGGTCAGGTAAATGTGTTTCATTCTGGATTTCCAGTTGCTGCAGCACCATTTGTTGAGAGTATGTTCTTTCCCCCATTAAATCGTTTGGATGCCTTTATCCAGTGGCTGTAGTGGTGAGGGTCTACTTCTGTGCTCTCTGTTTACTCATGTGAATACTACACAGTCTTAATTAATGTAACTATATAGTAATTTTTCAAGTGACATAGTGTCCGTGTTCATATAGATCTAAATGTATACTGAATTATTCAAATCGTCTTTTTTTTCTTTTTGCGAGTTTCATTAATTTGCCTTTTTCCAGACATGGTTATTTTATTTAAATTGTCAAATACATTGGTATAGTGATGCTTATAATATCATTTTAATCTTTTTAGAATTTGTAATGATGTTTGCCTTTTTTTTACTAATTCATAATTTTTTTTATCCTATTTTATTTTCCTGATCAGTCTTGCCAGGGAGTTACACTTTCATTACTTTTTCAAAAAAAATGAACTTTTGATTTACTGATTTCATCTATTTTAAATGCTTTCTATTCTATTGAATTCTTCTCTTATATTTATAATTTTGTACCTTCTAATATTTGTGAGATGAATTTGCTCTTTTTGGTCTGGTTTTCTGAGATAGTTCTTATCATTGATTTTAACCTGACTTCTTTTGTAATACGTAATTTAAAGTGGCAGATCACTAAGAGCAGTGCTTTAGATGCTTACCACAAACTCAACTGGTTGTATCATTCAGTGATTATCATTCCAGCCAAAGGTTTTGGATTTTATTGAGAATTGCTTAATGAGTCAGTATACTGTCTACATTGGTGACTGTTTCACATATACTTGAGCACAGTATGTTTTCTGAAGTTGTTGGAAATGGTGTTCTATATATACAAATTAACTCAAGTTTATTCAAATTTGTTCAAATCTTCTATAACCTCAAGTCTTGTTAAATCTTCCATAACTTCACTAATTTTTTTCCCTCTACTTGGATCTATCAATTATTGAATGAGGACTGTTATCATCTTCAAATATGATTGTGAATTTGACTTCTCCATTTAGTCTTACTTCTTCACATATACCGATGCTATATTATTAGATACATTCATATTTAAGGTTGTTGAGTTGGCTCTTTTATTATTATAAAATGTCTTTATTCATCTCTGGTAATGTTCTTTGTATTATGGCTTACTTTGATATTAATACATCGATAACAGCCTTATTATCCTTAGTGTATGCCCAAACTCGTGTGTCACCCATGTGGTTGCAGTAGCACCCCTCTCTCAGTTGGCTCCAATGGCCATATTGGGGGATACTATGTTGAGGGGGAGTGTCACAGAGAAGGAAAAGGAAAATAACTGAGCTTCCTATTTGAATGGGTTGGCTCAGTATTTTGCTACAAGCCAAAAAATTGACAGCAGCTGCTTTCCAGCCATTTAGGGGTGGCCTTGAAAGACAGTAGCAAGATAAAATCTTTTAAATGGACCAAACAGTGAGGGATGCACCTGGTCTTCCACTTACAATGGAATACTTACTGATCAAGGTAAGGATGTTTGTGGACTTATGGACAGTGGCAGATGGCCTGGCTGGCTATTTAAGTACATGAAAGGAAAAACCTGGAAAAGAGAAGACAGTGGGGCCTGAGGTAGACATGTAAATGGATATATCAGAAGTGGCGTGAGTGTGAAGATCTTTGTATCTCATTTTAATGACCACCAGGAAGTATCCATTGTGAAAAACTATTGAATGACCAAGTAGACTCAATTTGTTGCATTACCAGACACATGGTGGCACATTAGCTACATTGGGAACCTTCCATCCTGGAAGGGCAAGTGATTTATTCTTATAGGAATAGATACCTACTGCAGTTATGAGTCTGCCTTTCCTGCACATAAAGCCTCAGTCAGCATCATTATCTGGAGTTTACAGCATGCTAAATCCATAGGTATGAGATCCCACATAGTACATAATCTGACAGAAGGTCCTAGTTCACAGCAAAGAAGATACAAAAGTGGGCCAATGACCATGGAAGCCACTAATTACATTTCTTTTTGTATCATACAGAAGCTGATGGCCTGAGAAAATAGATGGCCAGCTAAAGCACAGCTGTTGTGTCATCTCAGAAGCTGTACGCCATCCAGGATGGTAGTATTTATACTGACTTAGACACCCCATTTGATGCTGTGTCTGCAATAAAAACCAGGGAACCAGGAAGTAGAAGCAAGCGTGATAGTGAATTTTATATGTCAACTTGACTGAGCCAGGGTGTCCAGATATTTGATTAAACATTATTCTAGGTGTTTCTGTGAGTGTATTTTTGGGTGAGATTTACATTTAAATCAGTGGACCTTGAGTAAAGCAAATTGCTCTGCAGAATGTAGCTGGGCCTTATTCAATCAGTTGAAGGTCTGAATAGAACAAAAGGCTGACCTCCCTGGAGTAAGAGGAAATTTTCCTGAAAGACTGCCTTTGGTCTTTATCTGCAACATCAGCTCTTCCTGGTTCACCAGCAGACTGCCTTTGAACTCAAACTGCAAGTGCTTCCTCACTCTTTGGGCTGCCAGCTTCCCCCATCAGATTTTGGACTTGTCAAGCCTCCACAATTGAGTCAACTCTTTAAAATAAATCTCTTTCTCTACATACACACATCCTATTGGTTTTGTTTCTCTGGAGAATTCTGCCTAATATAGTAAGCATAGGCCTAATTACCATCACCAAAATGTCCACTGGAAGAATCTGAGTTCTTATCTCCTTAACTTTGGCTCTAAGTATTTAGAGGTCTTTGTCCCAAAGAGGGTGAACTCTTGCCAGGAGACACAGCCATGGGCCAATTAATCTTCAAGCTAAAGTTGACACCAAGGTACATTTGAAGCCATGTGTCCAGGTACCAGAAGGAAAGAAGAATCATCATCTTGACAATAGTACTTCACTCCAATCAGAAGAAGGAGGTAGAACTACTCTTACACAATGGCAGAGAGAGGAGTACGTGTGGAACTCAAGTGATCTACATGAGCCTCCTGGTAGTTTTGTTCCCAGTTGTGGCTGTGAATGGACAAGTGTAGCAACCGTATCTTGAGGATAGTATGACTACTGTAGGCTCAGAAACACCACAAATGAGGAATTAAACCACAGCACCAGATAAACCACAAAAATTAGCATGGAGAGGCTGTGAATTCCAGTTGCAGCCCTAGACCAATTGCATAGTGGACTGTAGTTAATTTCACTAACATTTATCTACTGAGTTTTCCCTGAATAGGAGGATCCCTGGTACATTGGAGGACCCAGTCCCTGAACATGTATGGACAAATGGATCTGAGTAGTACAAGGCGTGGGCAGTGGCAAACGTGGAAGGCATCAAAAGATACCAGTTCTATGAGATCAGTGCCACTTATGACCTCATTCAACCTTGATTACTTCGTTAGAGTTCACCATCTCCAAATACAGCCACGATGAGGTTTGGGGATTCAACATTGAATTTGTGGGGCAGGGCACAAACATTCAGTCCATACCACTTACATGTTTAACTCAGTTTAATGTTGCTCCTGAAAGGCCCAAGTCTTGGAGAGTCTTGAAGCCTGATCTGATCCCCATGCACAGAATGAAAAAGTACCCACCTCTTTGAGGAAAGAAGCACTGATACCTGCAAACTGAGGTATGCTCTTCTTTCTATGAATTTGGTTTGTTTAGACATCTTTGCATTCACAGTTCGCAAGTTCACACTGATATTTTCATTCATATATAGGAACTGATACTTAAAAATCATATAAATATTAATATATAATATGTTAATTATACATTATATAATAAAGAATTAAATCATTTATAAAGTAAAAATCATAAATACAAATTTATAATGTACTAATTATGTGTTATAACATATATAAATGGTTTTTAAAATTTACCAGCTCCTTTTTTCTTAGTTATTATTGCAGTCCTTTATATACTGTTTATGTGGCTCTGTTTTTGGAGGTATTGTTTTAAACTGCATACATTCGACTCAGACTCATCTAGTCCATTTCCATTCCCATGTATTGCAGCTACTAATATATTTAGATTACTTTTTAACTTTTTTTTGTTTGTTTTCTTCATCCCATTTTATTTTATTTTGCTTTATTTTACTCTTTTCTAGCTTTCTTTAGATCTGATTAAAGCTCTTCTCTTCATTAAATTTTTCTCCTCCTGGTTTAAAATATATATTTTCTGCATCTCTTCTAGGTTAAAAGTTAGTCATTAATACTTTAATCATGTATACTTGAGTTAAAATCTATAGTCAGTTAATTTTTTCACATGCCATGCAAAAAACAAAAAAAAATCAAGAAATTATAATTACTGCCTCCCCAATTTACATTTTACTATGTCTAGTAATTTAGCTCTAGTGTCTCTAATGAACTGTGTTTAGGCGTGCTCTATGTTTGTTTATGTAAAAAATCTTTAATTGCCCTCATTTTGAAAAATAGCTCAGTGCAGTTACATTTCTATGGTTTAAAGTGGTTTCCTCTCAACATTTTTATTCCATTTTCTTTTGACTTCCATTGTTGTTCTGGAGAAATCAGTTATCATTTAATTCTTCTTCCAATTGTAGAAAACGTTTTTTCTATATGGCTGCTTTGTGACTTTCTCTTTACCTTCACTGTTTAACTGTGGTTTAACATTTAAGTGACTAGGAATGGATTTATTTTTTTTATTCTGCTTCAGGTTCTTTAGACTTTCTGAATTTGAAGAATGGTGACCTTCATTAATTGACTCTGCTAATTTTTTTTTATCTATTCCTATAAACTCTATGACAAAGACCTTGGATATTCTTTTTCAATTTATCTCACTCTGTATTATGTGTTTTTCATATAGTGGTTTCTCTGTGCTCCATTCTGTATACTTTCTTTGTTTCTAGTTTCAGTTTTATTAATTCCTATTTTAGCTCTTGTCTAATCTGAAGTTTAACATCACCATTACATAGAATTTGTGTGTTTATATGTGTTTGTTCATTGTCTCTAAAATTTCCATTTTACTAAATGTCAAGGTGCCTAACCATTCATGATAGTTTAGGGTTGTCAGTTTTTACTTTGCTTTCCTTACTTTACTTCTTTAAACATAGAAATATAATAGTTTTGCATTTTTAGAAAAACATATTTAAGTTTGGGAGTACCTGTGGAGTTGGTTCTGTTGTTAGTTATTACAGATGACTCTTACTAATGGAAGCTTTTTCCTTATTTATTTTGTAATTTTGGATTGTGAGTTCATCACTGTTGTCATTCTGTCTGTGGTAATTCTTGAGGATGAATTGCATGGCTGTTCTTACAGAAGAAATTGTGTTTGATCTTATCAGGTTTCTGGGAGCACTGCAAGCCCAGTTCCTCTTAAATTTTAAAACCTTGAGTTGGCACTGTACATTCGGACTGAAACCTGTTACTAAAGCATTGTTAAAGTGCCAATTATATCTCAGAAAGGATTTATTTATTTATTTAACATCTCCAAATACCAAAGCAGGTTTAGAATTTTCTTTATGGTCTGCTTTTCTTTGGTGCAGTTTTATTTCTTTCTTACCTTTTTTCAGGCATTTATTTCATCCTAAGATTAGCTTTGTGTGTGGTATTCTCCAGTCCATATCCCTACCTTTCATAAGCTCCTGATCTTTATGTGGAAAAGAGCTAATACCTGGGTTTTTTCTATTCTGTGATGGCATCTGGCAACTTCATTGCTTACAACGTTTCTAGAACCACATTCCATTATCTTCCCTGGCCTCTGTTAATTTTCTTCAGACCTATATATATCTGAAAGCATATTAAATTATTTTACCTAGCATTTTATATTTGCCATGATTAGGTTTTCACATCAGACCTCATCTGAATAGTGTTGATGCTATAACATTTTTAATAGCACTGGAATATATAATTTTAACGTCCGTTCTAATCCCCTGCAATTTATGATGCTTTCACTTTTTGTAACCAGTCATTAATATATAATTAATTGTTTATGGTATAAAATAAATACTTTAAGAATCCAAGTATACATAAATAGAAAAACAAATACCAAGTCCATTCAAGGCAGCCTAAATTATTAATATGTGGATTCATTCACTATAAATATTTGTTTCCCTCATCTTTACCCACCTTAACCCTAAAAACAATTATGGGTTTTTCTTATTCTGGAAGAATGCCTTATACTTTTGGCTCTATGATACAAAATAATTCTCAAATAGTGCAATAACTCCTTAACTTGATGTCTGAACTATAAACATGAAAATCCTTATAATTGATAATAATATTCAATTTTTACTTTGTTAATGTGCAAATTTAACTACTTTCTGAGGAAATTAAAACATAGTATATGGAAAATACATAGTATATGGAAAATTTTAAGGCATTATGTGAACTTTAATAAAAAGGCTACCAAATGGTCAATGTATTAATTTAGGTGATCTTAACTATTGATCCTTATATTAAACTCAATTGAATTGTATACAGTATTAATGATATTTATGATGGCTTTATAATATTACATTTTTATATATTGTCCAAAGAATATCAGTATTCATAGTTGAAGAAATTGCCTGTACAGCAAGTTAGAATAGTGTATATGATACTAAGATCTCCACCAGTTGTTTTTTTTTAATATCTTATTTTCTCTTCTTTCTATTTGTCCCTACTCTTCCTTCTTCCATCTCTCTGTCATTTTTTTTCTCTTTCTCTGTTGCTTTATCTTAGTATCATCACTTGTTACCTAATGCCCTGCCCACTTCAAATTCTTTTTTCTGAACTGCCAATATTTATTTTCCACCTTTACAAATCATTGCAAAAAAGGGGCCAGCAACACTTCAAGGTAACATTAAATTTTTCAAAATTTAATGTTACAAGCCTACTCGTATCCCCATAAAAATTACATACTTCTAACCCTAACTTTGAAAACTCATCTGTCTTGAATTCAAAAAGTATATTCCGAACAATGTTTTTCTTTGTTTCCTCTATCCAAGCCCTATTTCCATAGAGGTGCTTTATATTATTATTGGCACTATTGTCTGAATGTTTGTGTCCTCCTCAGATTCATATGTTGAAAAAACCCATTGCCCAAAGTGATGATATTAGGAGGTGGGGCCTTTGGAAAGTGACTGGGTCAAGAGGGTGGGGTCTCCATGATTGGGGTTAGTGCCCTTACAAAAGGGACCTCACAGAGATTTTCTTGTTCACTCCATCATGTGAGGGCACAGCAAAAAAGTGCCAACTGTGAACATGAAAGCAATCTCTCACCAGTTACTGAATCTGCCAGCATTTTGATCTTGGACCTCCTATCTTCAAGAACTGTGAGCATTCAGTTTTTCTTGTTTATAAGCCACCCAGTCTATGGTATTTTGCTAAGGCAGCATGAATGGACACAAACAATCAGATACAATTGTTTAATGCTTTCCCTAAGTTCTATTCTTTATCTTAGCCATTGTGGGTACAAATATTTGCCTATGCTAATACAAAAACATGAAACCAATTATTTACTTAAAACTAATATTTGAATAGCACCTTAAAACTTATAAAACAATTTCATGTATATTATTTTAACTTTGTATGGCAGATAGAATTATCTGCATTTTATGGATGGAGAAACTGACAATGAAAAGTTTAGATGATTTACCTAAGAAAATAAAACAGGAAATTTCAAAGTTTATTGGAGCTGTATTTACCTAGAACAGTTCCTGGTCTACTTCAGATTATTAATAAATGCTTGCTGCATGAATAAAATAATAAGGCAGGAGTAGGTTTATATCAAACTCTTGCTTGCTAGCTATGTGATTTTGCACAATTTCCTTGAGTATTCTGAACCTCAAATGTCTGAAAATTGAAAATAATAGTTTCTTTTTAAAAGAATTACTGTGATCATGAAATAGAATAGCATATATGACATAATTAACAGTATGTCAGTTAATTTAGCTTTCTTCCTCTTTAATCTAGAGTCATAGTTTTTAGCATTCCAGGACATAGAAAATCCATGGAATTCTGGAGTCTATCCTTTACCTAAACCAGGCATTTTTCTTCTCTACTACATTCTATTTTTTTTTTTTTTTTTTTTTTTGCAGTACACGGGCCTCTCCCGTTGCAGAGCACAGGCTCCGGATGCGCAGGCTCAGTGGCCATGGCTTACGGGCCCAGCCACTCCGTGGCATGTGGGATCCTCCCGGACCGGGGCACGAACCCGTGTCCCCTGCATCGGCAGGCGGACTCTCAACCACTGCGCCACCAGGGAAGCCCTCTTTTTTTTTTAATCTCTGCAAATTGTGTTACTTATCACCTTCAAAGTGAAGACAAAATGTGGAACATTTGGTAGTAAAATGTGTCTACATTTACATTTATGCAGATTGTACATATTTATTTGTTTTAATATCCATTTCCATGAAATGGCTATGACAAATTAAGTCTAAAGCTTAGTGTCTTAATTAAATTTAAAATCCATTTAAAAAAATTGACCTATTTAGCAACCACATAAAACTTCATATTCCACACAATAGTCATATTCTTAAAATGGAATTGGAGACAATCACAAGAGAAAATAAACTGCAGAGTATTTCCCCCCTAAGATCCAACTGGAGGACTATTGAAACCTCTCCAGAAAATGTGTTCCTCTTCCATCATCACTAGCATTTACTGAAACATATCTTATTCTGGGAGGCAGACATATTTGATAGTTTATATAGAAAGACCACTGCTACATTTCAAGAATCCTATTCCCTTGCTTGAGCCTTCTTATCCAATTATTTTTTACCTGTATACTTAAACACAGATTGAATATCAGACTCAGACCCATGCTGAACAGTTGAAATCTTTTCCTGGTGATTTACTTTCTGGTTCAGATTTCTGAAAGCTAACCTCCAGCTTGTGTTGTGTAAGAAGTATCTTGCCTCACCTCTTGAGGGTGACTTGGTTTTCTGCACAGCATTGTTTAGCTTGTACAGGTTGAACATACCCTTGCAAAAATCCCTGGTTGGGTACCTAGTGCCAGACTCAAAAATTGTCTACCTCTCAAATATGTCTCCATCTCAAACTTAATTTTATTAATCAACTTGTTAATAGTACTGACTAGATCTAATCTTTGCCATGTATCTTCAAGCACTTCTTATATGCTATATATACATCCTTGCATACATTATTGAACTGCCTTGGCTGAGAAAGTCATTCTTCAGTCTCTTCTTTAATACTTATAATTATGTGGCATGTACTGGCTAGACATTGGAGATACAGAAATAAAGACATTGTTCTTTCCTGAATGTGCTAATGAATAACAAACTCTTAAAGACTTTTTATCTTCATTTTTTGATTCCTTAAGTGTTTGGGTATAAAAACCATATGTTCAGACATACTTATGACTTTTATAAAAAAGACAGGCCATGTATCCTCTAGAAATTGCCTATTAACTTGGATATTTACAATAGAAGAAAATGATTTGCATAAATAACCCAGGAACCGAGATGAGCTATACTTTTCGCACAGTTCTCATTCCATAAATGGTTCATTCTTGTACAGCTGAATTAATTCTAAAAGGTCAGAGGGTTGGTAAAAGATAAAATTAATCCACATTACTGATAAAATAAGAGCTTAACTTGCTTAATCATAAGACACTGGAACACTTTCATGTTGTGAACTGACACAGAAAATTTCAGAGAGCTGCTATCGTCCATCTCATGCTTAAGACTGCGGTAGATTGAAGTCAAATGTAAGAATGTCTTAGAACCAAGCATCTTAACACTTTATGTCATTAATAAAACTGAGTCAACTACTTTTCTGATGGCACTCTTAGATTACTCTTCAAAGGGAAAAGAAAATTCCCAAGATGCCTATATTTCTAGGGAAATTGTAGGTTTAATGATGTAAAGTGGGATTTCCAAAACATCATTATTGTACAGTGCTCATGCCATGAGCACAGGTCTACTCATCATCTCAATTACATACATTTTTGCTCTTGCTTTTCTTGGAACCAAAAAAGTGTTTTACTTTGAGAGCTGAAATTTAGGCCTGTCCTCTGACACCCTCTTCTTTAGAGAGAGGTCTTGCAGATGACTTCTTATCTTCTTATTGCCAAGGAAAAGGCAATTATTTAATAATTCTCCTTACCATTGACAATATATTTTGAGAGATACATTTTTCTTTTTGTAATCTTCATCCTTTGCCTCTTAATATTTCTGTACTTTCTGTACCCAAATGACTTTATATTAGATATTTTCTTTAGATTTCTCAGTAAGTAATTCAAACCTGACATGTTAAACTGAACCAAACACATTTGTTTATTAGTTACATTTTGTGATAACAAACTACCCCATTTCCACATTGGATTATAAAAACTAATATTTCATGTTTACGTTACATAAAGGGCATACATCAATTGTGTCTCTGCTAAGCTTGACTGGAGTCTGCATGTCTTCTAACTCTGAGACCACTATCTGGGTGTTGTAATTGCAGATGGTAGGAATGCAAGACCTCAAACCATATTTCACAGTAACATTTAAAACTTGCTTGGATGAGTTCATGGTAAAATCATGTCCACTCACATTTCCTTGACCAAAACTTGTCATTTGGATAAGCTCAAAGTCAATAAAATTGGTCTTATATTTCTACCCCTGGGCAAATGATAAAACAGTGAGTGGAAATGCATGATGACCCTACTACAGAGAGAGAAAGAGTGAACAGCTAGGAGCATTAATTCAATCTACCATAATGTCTCCAACCTGATCCTTTCCCTAAATGCCCACCTTGTTGATCATGCTTGTTTTTTTTTTTTTTTTTTTGCGGTACACGGGCCTCTCTCTGTTGTGGCCTCTCCCGTTGCGGAGCACAGGCTCCGGACGCGCAGGCTCAGCGGCTATGGCTCACGGGCCCAGCTGCACCGCAGCATGTGGGATCTTCCTGGACCAGGGCACAAACCCACGTCCCCTGAATCGGCAGGCGGACTCTCAACCACTGCGCCACCAGGGAAGCCCTGGTCTACACTCTTTAAGACAGCCTTGTGAACCTTTCTGACATACTAAAGCTGAGGTTTTTGGGGTTTTTTTTAACATCTTTATTGGAGTATAATTGCTTTACAATGGTGTGTTAGTTTCTGCTGTACAACAAAGTGAATCAGCTGTATGTATACATATATCCCCATATCCCCTCCCTCTTGAACCTCCCTCCCACCCTCCCTATCCCACCCCTCTAGATGGTCACAAAGCACTGAGCTGATCTCCCTGTGCTATGCGGCTGCTTCCCACTAGCTGTCTACCTTACGTTTGGTAGTGTATATATGTCCATGCCACTCTCTCATTTTGTCCCAGCTTACCCTTCCCCCTCTCCATATCCTCAAGTCCATGCTCTAGTAGGTCTGTGTCTTTATTCCCGTCTTACCCCTAGGTTCTTCATGACATTTTTTTCCTTAGATTCCATATATATGTGTTAGCATACAGTATTTGTTTTTCTCTTTCTGACTTCCTTCACTCTGTATGACAGACTCTAGGTCCATCCACCTCACTACAAATAACGCAACTTCATTTCTTTTTATGACTAATATTCCATTGTATATATGTGCCACATCTTCTTTATCCATTCATCTGTTGATGGACATTTAGGTTGCTTCCATGTCCTGGCTATTGTAAATAGTGATGCAATGAACATTGTGGTACATGACTCTTTTTGAATTATGGTTTTCTCAGGGTATATGCCCAGTACTGGGATTGCTGGGTCGTATGGTAGTTCTATTTTTAGTTTTTAAGGAACCTCCCTACTGTTCTCCATAGTGGCTGTATCAATTTTCATTCCCACCAACAGTGCAAGAGGGACAACACAATTTTTTAAATGACATTCTCAATTATAACTTTCCTAAATGATCAAATGAAAGATTGATGAAATACTTTGTAGACCTCAACATTAGCACTGATTTTCTTTATCAATTCCCAAACAGGTCTTTTCATTAAATAAGCATAACTATTATTATTGTTGTTATTAATTTAATACATTTATTACTAATATAAATTATACAGTATATTGAATAAATGTTCAATTAAAGGAAGTATACAAATGTTCAATTAAAGGAAGTATACAGATGCTCAGTTAAAGGTGTTATCTATATCTGTAGATGAGTAACAGATTCAGAGGATTTAGCAGTTGAGCAAAGTAACTAAGAAAACAGTAGATTCAAGCTGGGTCTCTCTGATGAGAAAATTGAAATTATAAACAAACACACATTGTACCACCTTTAAGAAAAATAAGGCACGTGTTTGGATTAACTACAGATAATTGTGGTATTAGAAAATGAATAATATTGGCAGGAATTGTAGAACTAATAAAATTCTCACATAAACTTTTAGTTTTGAACTTCTCTTACCATTATAACAATAAGCAAATAATAGGATAGATGAAATCCAGCTGTAGCCAGGATTCTAAAAAGTGCGTGTCCATACATATTATTCCTTTGAGTTTTATTCAGTTTATTGCCTGGATGCTTTTCTGCATTTTAATTTCTATTTTAGTGTCTATATAAGCCAATATAATAAGAAGCCATTCTGGAGAGTTAAATTTGAGTAATTAAGCAATTCAGCAGATCTGGAGCCCCAAACAAATAGTTTTTAAACATGTTTCATTATGATCTATAGACATTTCTTGTTGTTTACATTGTAAATGGCCTTAGCCATATAGATGGCATCTTGGGTATGTGAAGGAATTTGTGCTTCCAAGAGCAGACCAAGCAGCCCTCTCTGTCTTGCAGCCATTGTTTCTTATTTTTATCCTAATTATACCATTTGTGATCTTTAGCGTCTGCAGGGAAAGGTGTTCCTGAGGGCACTTGAGCTTGGCAAATTAAATGAGCATTTTAAAGTGAGCAATATTTAAAATATTTTAAATGAACATATTTAAAAATGAGCAATACTGGTTTTGGGAACATAAAATTAAAACCCAGTTTAAAGACCAGCTTGTTCCTTAGGTTGAAACTGTG
Organism: Pseudorca crassidens; assembly: GCF_039906515.1. NCBI lineage: Eukaryota > Metazoa > Chordata > Mammalia > Artiodactyla > Delphinidae > Pseudorca > Pseudorca crassidens. Next base: position 10,258,241 of record NC_090299.1, read on the forward strand.
TATAATTATATGCTTTAAGGGATTTGATTTATCCTTCTGTAAACCTGTATCAGTGTAGAAAGTGACTTGCTCTGATTTTCCTATAAAGAGAAAGTATTATAAACATATTAATTTTAAATTAAGCCAGATAACAAGATCTACTTCTGAAAAGTGGGATTCCCAGTTTCGGGGAAAAATTACAAAGAAGGTTTCAATGAGAAAATATTACTTATCTTAAACAGAACATGTTAGTAAAATGCTTAAACCATGTAATTTGTAACACTTTGATCATATTAAAATGTGGTGAATGGGGCTTCCCTGGTGGCGCAGTGGTTGGGAGTCCGCCTGCCGATGCAGGGGACGCGGGTTCGTGCCCCGGTCTGGGAGGATCCCGCATGCCGCGGAGCGGCTGGGCCCGTGGGCCATGGCCGCTGAGCCTGCGCGTCCGGAGCCTGTGCTCCGCAACGGGAGAGGCCGCAACAGTGAGAGGCCCGCGTACTGCAAAAAAAAAAAAAAAAAAAAATGTGGTGAATGAGCGAAACTTTATAATCTTTGGGATATTTAGAGGTTTTCTAATTAGATAAAACAAGCAATTAAGTTCACCTATAAGGGCATCCTAGGAAGGATAAATTATTTTATTTTTTGTAGCTTTCACTGCACCGTCTAAATTTGATTTTGCCCATTTTACTTTCCAATTAAGTTCAGAAATGGCAAGAATGTGTTGTTGCTTATAAATGTCATTTCTTCATTTTTTAAAGTTAGCAATGAATTATTAAGCATCTACTATTTCTGCTCTCCTATGTTCAAAGCATTGAGTGCATAAAAGGAAATAAAACATAGCCCATTCTCTCAAGTATTTCAAGTAAGAAAAAAATCAGTTAGCTTCTCTGTTAATTGCATACTTTCTTTGCTGGAAAACTTGTTTTGTGCCTCTAGTCATTATTTGTCTGTGTTAAAGGTAGGACTCTAGAGTCTTCAGATATTTTTGTCATTGTTGTGATTGTGTATGGAGGAGTATTTTATGTATTGTTAGATAAAGGAAATGCGTAAACATAGATTCTGTCACGCCTAAAGCAGGACTAAATCATTGTAATTTAGTGGAACAGTTTATTCCCAGTGATGAAGTGGACATTCACATGTCCAGTCACGAAAGTTAGTTCACGTGTCTGGCGTACATAGTCACGTGCGTGCATCCTCTACAAGTAGTTGTATTTTGTGTGCTTTACTGTACAGTACTTTATAGAGTACAGTAGTGCAGTATCTTTATTTCAAGCCCAGGATGTCCAGAAGCAAGTGTAAAAGCAGCAGTGATGTAGCTGGTACTGCTAAGAAGCGCCAGGAATTGGAGGCCCAGAGAAAGGATGAAAAGAGACAAGAAGAATAAGAAGTAACTGAAGAACCGAAGAGATTCACAACACAGGAAAAGGAAGGGGATTTTCTTTATTTGAGGCGGCACTGTGAGTTTTTGAGGCACAGGACCTGAACGTAGAACAGTACTCGAAGGTTGCAGCAGCTGTTCAGAATGCAATCCAGTGCTACCGTGTCATCTACGGTGAGAAAAAAAGAGCTACTACCCAGACATCACTGGATCATTTTTTCAAGAGGGTAGATAGAATTGAATCCAGCAAGGAACCAGAACCTGTGCCATCAGCGTCAGGCATGAGTGAAATTGCAGCTTGCCCTCCTCTCCTATTGCTGTCGATCCTTCAGCTCTGCCATCTCCCACCTCCTCTCCTTCCTCCAATCAGTAACTCTTCTTGCCTGTTCACTCGATGCCAGCCCCTGTATGCAGCTGTTGTACTGTACCACTGTACTTTTCAAGGTCCTGTACTGTAAGATTAAAAATGTTGTCCTCATTTTTCATGTTTGTTTTTTATGTATTATTTGTGTGAAAAGTATTATAAACCTATTACAGTACAGTACTACATAGCCGATTGTGTTAGCTGGGTACCTAGGCTAACTTTGTTGGACTTACGAAGAAATTAGACTTACGAACGCGCTCTTGGAAAGGAACTCGTTCCTATGTAGGGGACTTACTGTATATTGAAAGTGGTGAACTTCTATTATTTGCTTAAGCCATCTAAACTAGAGCATCACCAACAGCTTCAGATAATTTGGGGCAAAGTTTGACAGTACATGTTACTTTAAAAAAGTGGCACTTTGTGGGTTACCTAACGGTATGTTTCATTTTCTGACAGCAGATATTCTTTTCCCTACCCTTCTCTACAAACAATTTAAACTTGAGCTCCTGCCTGTATTTTACTGTTGGAAGCCCAGCACACTAAAGTATTGGATTGTTCACCTGTGGTCTTCTTTTTATGATATCTAATCTTGAGCTATTCTAAGATTTCCGCTTACTGTGCGTAGAAGGGCAAGTGGGGTTAAGCAAAGGAAAAGAAAAGTTAGCAAAATGAGAAAAAATGTTTCTGGATGACACTATAGCACTGAAGGGTCAGTTCTATTTACAAAAGGGGTTTAGTATTAGCTCACTGAACATTTACAATTCAGATGACAAGAAGATACTTTTAAGAGCTGATTTACTATTCTCAGGCCAGTGTTCATGCCAAGTGAGCTAAAGTAACTTCACCAGCTGAGCTAGTAAAAGGCCTTAATATGCTCATCTAAGATCCCCACAAGAGTGGCTTTTTGGCTGCAACAACAGGGCCTGCAGCTGTCAGCTTTCTCCGCTGTCACCAGTAGATATCACTGCAGTCAGTTAGAATGACTGCAGAGGATTTCAGACAGACACATGCATTTTTTCATTCTTGCATAGGCAGTTGCCCAAAGGTCACTAATCCATGACTGGAGAGAGGAAGTCTTGGCAGTGATCGACTCTTGCATTGACTGAACAGCCATAATCATCTGTCCAAATGTCTTAGTGAGATCAGAGATCAGACTGATCTCTCAACACAGTGAATTGAGTTTCCTTTTAAAACCCATATGGTATAGCTTAGTATATTTAAACAGGTTAACCCTAGTCCAATGGCAACTTTCCTGTAAGTTGAAAATGATCATTAGGAAAAGGGAGAATGGAAAGGAATACGTTAAATGTTTACACTGTAACTATTTCCTAAAATAATAGCAGTAAACTTGGTGGTGAGTTTCTTCTTTTCAGTGTTCTTCAGTAGTGAAGAACATTTGGAAATAACTGTTTAATATAAATAATTGTATAATCACAATTTTGCAATTTAAAGATTTTGGCAGGTATACAGTCTATTCATTTTGGTTAATTATTTAATTTAAATTATATCTTAAAATGTTTCAATTTTTTTTAGATTTGTTTTAGATTCTGAGCTTTTAGAAGGCAGGGGTAGCAGTAGCAGAGAATACGTTTTGTATACCTGAAGTTATCTAATTATTAGAATGTAGTCAGAAATACATAGAAAGCAAGGGAATATTTCAGAAAGTGATATGAAATTAATATTGTGATATAAAATTAATGAAATTCATGTCACGCTTGTAGCCAACCCTTAATTCATTTCTTATCATAAGATGCTGTATAGTTACTGTCAAAGTAGTTAATTCTAGCACAATCTTTTTGAGAAAATGTTTTATTCTAGGTATATAGATATGTTTATAACTACAGCACAGAAAGAAAACCACATCCAAAAAATTTATAAAGTAAATAAAGTATTACTTAGGTTGTGGAAAACATGATTTTACATTTATATTTGTATAATACAAAAGGAAATGGAGTCTTAGAACTAATTTTATAATTTGGTTCAAACAATTCTCTTACCTGGATCTGTGGAAATAATAATTTATGCAGAGTTCACACGTAACTAATTCTAGGGGAAAAAAAGACAAATTTAGCATTTGCCTTAATTATCCTCATATTTTATTTGAAAACTCATTAGCTTATGAACATGTATTTTAGGGTGTGTTTTGTATATGCTTTATATGTATATTTCAAATTTTAGCTGTCTTCACATCCCAAGTGGTCACAAGATGGTGCAGCAACTCCAACCATCAAGTTACACTTCACCTAATGAACATTCAAAACAAACAGTGAGGAAGGTCTTCTCACACCTCTCTCTCTCTTTTTTTTTTATCAGGAAGAAAGTCATTCCTCTTCCTGTTTCATCTCTCTGTACAAAACTCCAGCTGGAAAAGTGCTGAGGAGTAATATCCTGGTAAGGAAGAAAGAGGAGAAACAAATTTTGCTGGTTGAGGATAAGCAATGTCTGTCACACTCACTATACTTACCACAAGAAAGGACATTTTAAAATCCTTATATATAGAGAGGTGGAGTGAGAGAGCCACCCTATTTGACTTACATGTGGGCTGGTAATCCTGGAAACTAGAAATGCAGGAATGTCAGCTTTCAAATTTTGTAGTCAGTGAATAACTGGAAAATCACAAAGATAAGAAAGTAGTCTCCTTGATGTAGAAGATAATTGCATTTGAATACCCTTGGTGACAAACTATATCAGTTTGACACCTGTCTAGAAAATTTGTGTCATAATTTTGAATAACTGATATTTATAGAGTAAACTTTTTATCAGTAATAAACAGAATTGATAGGGCTTGTTTTTCTGTTGTATAATCTCTAGTTTTGTGCAGTTCTCAGGAAAAAATAATGAAGCTACAAAATATGAGTAGAATGGAACCTGGGTAACAAAATTTTTTAAAAGTCTAAGTCTGGGACTGATTTATGGCTGACTAGACAAAACGATTATACTAGAGGACAGGGAAAAAATACTGTCCACCCAGACACTTGTTTTCCACTTAAGATTAGGGAAAATAGAATTGGGGCTGGGATTTAATGTCATGAAAAATCCATGCTATTTCCTTTCTATTTTGAGATTTGCTATTTGACATACTGAAATAGAAAACTGAGAGAGCAAAGGACGGGACTTGTTTGAGGAAAAATTAGAAGTAAATCCTAGAGCTCTACAAAAGGACATGCTACTTGAAAGATTTGTATTGAACTCTTGCCAAATTCAAAGCTCTGTATAAATAAAAGTTCAGTGAATGGAATATTTTTAAAAAAACGGTTACCCTTCTGCTCTAATTTGTTTCTAGTAAATGCAAAAGCATTTTAGGAGAGTAAGATAAATATCACTCTCAAAAAAGTAGGGCATGCTTTTATATGGAACTTAATCTTGAATATCGACATTGACTTCCCATAGTGTCCTGAATTTTTAAGGCAAGCATTTTTTCTCGCATAACTGTATATTTCAATATTAAGTTTGATTGTTTGGGGGAAGACTGCTGTCATCTAGCTGCTGATTTATTCACTGAATACGGTATTTGAAGAAGCACCTGGCAAAGCATCATGTGTAAATAGGCCCATAGCATATGCATTTGTGAGTGATGGAGATGATGAAGGCAGATTATAACCAATCCATTCTATTGTCCTTTTTTCCTTGGAAAATACTGTCTATACTAAATCACTGAAAAAGTCTTATTCATTATTATAAGTAAGATAATAATACATAATTCACAAATGTTAAGGTGGTCTATTTAGATAGCATAGAATTTTAAGTTTATAAATAAAATCAGGTAATACATCTCACTAACTAATGAAGAATTTTAAAAGCACTTGATTATCTCAATAGAGTGTGGATATATACTGATTAATCTATGAAGATAGAAAGAAACAAAAATAAACAAAATGTTTCAGGAAGTGGTTCCTATATATCTTATATGGGAACAAGGAATCTATTGAGATGAATTTTACTACTTTTTATTCTCCATTTCAATTAAAAATCTTTTTCCAACACAATTTTTTTAACCAGGCTATTCTTTTTTTTTAACATTTTTATTGGAGTATAATTGCTTTACAATGGTGTGTTAGTTGCTGCTGTGTAACAAGGTGAATCAGCTATACATATACCTATATCCCCATATCTCCTCCCTCTTGCGTCTCCCTCCCACCCTCCCTATCCCACCCCTCTAGGTGGTCACAAAGCACCGAGCTGATCTCCCTGTGCTATGTGGCTGCTTACTACTAGTTATCTGTTTTACTTTTGGTAGTGTATACCTGGCTATTCTTAAAAGCTTTGTCCTTTCGTTGTTTAAAATATATATTTATTGAGTACCGACTCTACGCTAGAATTTTTTTTAAGTACTGGAGATGCCCAGTTCATGCTTGTCTCTCCTGATGTCTCATCCAAAGAAACTGTATCCTTTTAGTGTCCTGACTTAGTCATTTCCTGTAGTTCTCAATACACTATCTCGCCGTAGTATGTGTTTCTTGTATATTCTCTGATACAGAAACTGGACTTGGGGCCCAAAGCAAGTATAGTTTCTAGAGAAGGCCTTTACCAAAACAGCAGTTCAACAGCTTTTTATTCAAACTATGTAGAATTTGCAAATTGTCTTCTCTTTTTATGAAACACCATCAAATATCTGCTCTTTCTGTGCAAAATGCTTGTATTTGACTGCACATGAAACGTGTACACACACAGAATCAGATTTTCAGGAAAGTGCTTCCACTCTTCAATTTTCTTCTTACCATTAGAATAGAATTAAACAGTCTTTGGGCTTTGAAGAACCTGGTGTAGTAGATGAAGCCTTAGGTGGACGGTAAGATCATTGGTTCTAGGCAATGCACTGCCTCTTATTATGACCTTAGAACATTACTTAATCTTTTTATGCCTCGATTTCCCTTTGGATGTCTTAGAGCTTACCTTGCTACCTCACTAGAGAAAACTATATATATATATATGTGTGTGTGTGTGTGTGTGTGTGTGTGTATACATATATATGTATATATATGACAGTCTTTTGTAAAATAAAATCTAAAAACCAGTACAATTTGTTTCTCTAAATTTCTCTATTATAGATACAAAATCCAGTTAGATATTTTTTATTCTTTAAGAAGGTATTTTATTGCTTTAAAGTTGATCACTATAATTAATAAACTATACCATGAACATTTAATCTAAGCTAATATTTTAACTTAGTATTAGGATATCATCTCATAGAGCATAAAGTACAAAGAGCCATTTCACACAAGTTTTTGCTCTACATATTAGGCTTTAAACTTTTAATTTAATCATTCAGATCAACTAGTAGAATATTGACCATTTTTACCCTCAACCCCATTACCCTTTTTGATCTCCCAGTTATTTTAAAAAATTATAATGAAGTATTGCTAACAACAGCGGCTATTTTGTTGAAGTTTGACAGGAAGAAATATAATTTACTCCATAAATCAAAGACATTTTGATTACTAGTAAGACCAAAGCAAACTTCTTTCCTTGAATTAAATATTCTTCTTTCAGAGTTAAAGATCATAAATTTGGAGCCTCATATGTGTTATGCACTTAGTAATAACAGAAATACAAATTTATGTGTCAATATCATGAATCATTACAAAATATGTTTAACACATGTGCAGTTGAATTCATTCACAGTTCTACAAGAAAAGTGTTCTCAGAGATCACTTGATAACACTTTAAATAGTTTTGGTATAATACAAAGTGTGACATACAGCATGAAATAAGTGTTCAGCACTTAGTAATTGTTTTACGAAGCTTCTTTTTGTTTTTGCTTTTTTTGTTGTGTTTTGTTTTCTTTTTAAGGGCATGAGAAAGTACAAAAACTTTACAACAGATTAGGTTCTTTGAGCTCAGTGTTTTTTGTTCCAGTCAAGATTCTTTTGGTTACAGAGACTGGAGACTCACTGAGCTCCTCCAAGAGGGGCAGAGTATTAGCAATGTCAGTGCTTCAGCGTTCAGAGGTTCTCCAGTCTTGGAAGACAGGAAATGAAGAACCAGCATGTGAGCTGTAGATCTGGGAGCATGTAATCAGGGGAGGCTGCTTTTTCCATCCCTCTCTCTTCCAGTTCTTCCTGCTTCTTCCTGTATATTTTCTGCTGTAATGAGGGAGTGGAAGGGACAGTCTTCTTTCTCCATGGAAATAGATTTCTCAGGTTACTGCACTTTCTACACATAACCTGAGTTTATATGATATTTCCATTTCAGTACCAATATCTAACTGGTTAAGACTTTTAGCTCCTGTAGCACGACTATAATTATTCTAGCCTGGATTAGCTCCCTAAATGTGACTTGTTTGTCTGGATTTTTTTTTTAATGCTTAAGGAAATTATACTTTTATTTCCTTTACTTTTCAGCATCACCTACTAACAGGTATGTTTCATGGAATTAATGTTTATAATACCCATTTATTTGAATGAAATATTTTAACCATTTTTTAAATTGAAGTATAGTTAATTTACAATGTTGTGTTAGTTTCAGGTGTACATATATATATTTTTCAGATTCTTTTCCATTATAGGTTATTATAAGATATTTAATATAGTTCCCTGTGCTATACAGTAGGTCCTTGTTGGTTATCTATTTTATATATGGTAGTTAATCCCAAACTCCTAATTTATCTCTTCCTGCTGTCCCCTTTGGTAACCGTAAGTTTGTTCTCTACATCTGTGAGTCTGTTTCTGTTTTGTAAATAAATTCATTTGTGTCATATTTTAGATTCCACGTATAAGTGATATCACATGGTATTTGCCTTTCTCTTTCTGACTTACTTCACTTAGTATGATAATCTCTAGGTCTGTCCATGTTGCTGTAAATGGCATTATTTCATTCTTTTTTATGGCTGAGTAATATTCCATTGTGTATATATACCACATCTTTATCCATTCATCTGTCGATGGACACTTAGGTTGCTTCCATGTCTTGGTTATTGTAAATAGTGCTGCTATGAACATTGGGGTGCATGTATCTTTTCAAATTAGAGTTTTCTCCACATTATGCCCAGGATTAGGATTGCTGGATCATACAGTTATTTTATTTTAATTTTTTGGAGGAACTTCCATACTGTTTTCCTTGGTTGCTGCTCAATTCACATTCCCACCAACAGTGCACAAGGGTCCCTTATTCTCTATATCCTTGCCAACATGTGTTATTTCTAATCTTTTTGATATTAGCCATTGTAGCAGGGATGAGGTAATATCTCATTGTGGTTTTGATTTATATTTCCCTAATGATTAATAATGTAGAGCATCTTTTTCTGTTCTTTGGGAAAATGTCTATTCAGGTCTTCTGCCCATTTTTAAATTGGATTTTTTATTTTTTGCTATTGAGTTTTATGAGTTTTCTTAATATACTTTGAATATTAGTTTCTTATTAGATATAAGTTTTGAAAATATTTTCTCCCATTCAGTAAGTTGCCTTTTTATTTTGTTGATGGATTCCTTTGTTCTGCAGAAGCTTTTTTGTTTGACATAGTTCCATTTGTTTATTTTTTCTTTTGTTGCTTTTGTTTTTGGTGTCAGATTTAAAAAGTTATCACCAAGACCTATGTCAAGGAGCCTACTGCCTATATTTTCTTCTAGGAGTTTTATGGTTTCAGGTCTTATGTTCAAGTCTTTAATACATTTTGAGTTAATTTTTGTCTATGGTATAAGGTACTGGTACAATTTTATTCTTTTGCCTGTGGCTGTCCAGTTTTCCCAACACCATTTATTGCAGAGGCTGTCTTTTCCCAATTGTATATTTTTGGCTTCTTTGTTGTAGCATACAATATTAATTACTGTAGCTTTGTAATATAGCTTGAAATCAAGGAACATGAAGTTACCAGCTTTGTTCTTTCTAAAGATTGCTTGGCTATTTGGGGTCTTTTGTGATTCCATACAAATTTTAGGATTGTTTGTTCTATTTCTGTGAAAAATGCTTTTGGGATTTTGATTGGGACTGTACTGATTCTGTAGATTGTTTTGGGTAGTATAGACTTGTAACAATATTAATTCTTCCAACCATAAGCATGAAATATCTTTACATTTATTTGTATCTTTAATTTCTTTCATTAATGTCTTGTAGTTGTCAATAGGCCTTGCACCTCTGTGGTTAAATTTATTCCTAAATTTTTTTTTGATGCAAATGTAAATGAGATTGTTTTCTTAATTTCTCTTTCTGATAGTTCATTATTAGTGAAGAAATGCAACAGATTTTTGTTGCATTCTACCTTGCTGAATTCATTTATTAGTTCTAACAGTTTTTTGATGGAGTCTTTAGGGTTTTTTATATATGATATCATGATATCATGTTATCTCTAAATAGTGATAGTTTTTCTTCTTCCTTTCTATTATGGATGCCTTTTATTTCATTTTCTTGCATAATTGTTCTGGCTAGTACTTCCAATACTATGTTGCATAACAGTGGCAGTAAGTGGACATCCTTTGTCTTATTCCTGATCTTAGAGGAAAAGCTTTCAGCTTTTCATTGTTGAGTGTTATGTTAGCTGTGGGCTTGTCATAAATGGCCTTTAGTATGTTGAGGTACGTTCCCTCTATACCTACTTTATTGAGCATTTTTATCATAAATGGAGGTTGAATTTTGTCAAATGCTTTTTTCTACATCTATTGAGATGATCATAGTATTTTTATCCTTCATTTTGTTAATGTGGTGTATCACATTGACTGATTTTCAGATGTTGAACCATCCTTGTGTCCCTGGAATAAATCCCAATAGATCATAGTATATGATCTTTTCAGTGTATTATTGAATCTGACTTGCTAATATTTTGTTGAGGTTATTCGTATCTATGTTCAATATGAATATCAGACTGTAATTTTCTTTTATTGTGGCATCCTCATTTGGTTTTGGTATCAGGTTAATGCTGGTCTCTTTAAATGTGTTTGGAAAAGTTCCTCCCTCTACTTTTTTTTTTTTTGGAAGAGTTTGAGAAGAATTGGTATTAATTCTTTTTCAAATGTTTGGTAAAATTCACCAGTGAAGCTATCTGGTCCTGGACTTTTGTTTGTTGAGAGGTTTTGGATTACTGATTCAATCTCCTTCTTAGTAATCTATCTGTTCAGATTTTCTACTTAGTCATGATTCAGTCTTCATAGGTTGTATGTTTCTAGGAATTTATCCATTTCTTCCAGGTCATGCAATTCGTTGGTGTATAATTGTTCATGTCTCTTATGGTTCTTTGTATTTCTGTGGTATCAGTTGTAATATCTTTTCTTTCATTTGATTTCATTTATTTAAGTCCTGTTTCTTTTTTTCTTGGTTAGTCTAGCTAAAGGTTAGTGAATTTTATCTTCTCCAAGAACTAGCTCTTAGTTTCATTAATCTTCTCTATTGTCTTTTCAGTTTCCATTTCATTTATTTCTGCTCTAATCTTTGTTATTTCCTTTCTTCCAATAACTTTGGGCTTTGTTTATTCTTCTTTTTCACTCTTTGAGGTGTAAAGTTAAGTTGTTTGAGACTTTTCTGGTTTCTTGAGGTGTAGGTACCTATTGCTAACAGTTCCCCTCTTAGAACTACTTTTGTTGCATCCTATAAATTCTGGTGTGTTACATTTTCATTTATCTCTAGGTATTTTTTTAACTTCTTTTTTGATCCCTTCTTTGATCCATTAGTTGTTCAGTTGCATGTTGTTTAATCAGCATATATTTTTGAATTTTCTGAAATTTCTTCATGTAATTAGTTTCAGTCACCTAGAAAGGAATTCATACCCCTGTATGGTCCCTGATTTTTGTGACTGCTGCTGGGGACACTTCTACATCACCTGGCTCTGGTGGAAAATGGGGCTTATGCTTGTGGGTCCCACAGGACTATTATTAATGGAGAAAGAGCTCTTATACAGCTCCCACCCTTAGCGCACAGAAGGATGCAACAGACACAGGAGCTTGGCCTTTCTGTGAAGGAGACCTGTTAGCTAATCATCATGACTGTGACCTGAGGGGCAGATTGCTAATTAAGCATGCATCTAAGGGCTGACTTCCCAGACACCTTGGAGGGCAGGTGTTATTCTCCCACTCATATCTGCCACACTCCAGAGAGCCAGTGTCTCCTGGAGGAGAGATTTAAATGGTCTGGTGCCTGTTTTGGAGGGTTGACACCCAAAAGACACCCCTTTGTTACCTGGCTCTGGTGGTCAGGAGACCTTGCATTCCTGGGTACCATGGGACTATGCCAATTGGAGAGACAGTTCCTGGCAGGCTACCCCCTTTAGGGCACTGCACAGGCAGCAGACTGAGGCACAGCCCAAGTCTTTCTGTGAAGGAGGCCTCTTTGCTTGTCCTGGAGTGTCAGCCTGAGGGGCAGGCATCAGGTTTGGCACACATTTGGTGGCCTATGGAGTTCCTCTTAAGGATCGTATGTCATGGACACCATCTTGGTGCTTCCCTTCTGCCTTGCTTGGCTCACTGGTATCTCCCAGAAGGGAGCTTATACACTTGCCTGGAGCCCTGATTTTTGTGATTGCCATTCAGGGAACACCTCACGATCACCTGGCTCTGGTGGCCAGTAGGGCTTACTCTTGCAGCCCCTCAGGACTACATACTTCCTGAGGTCTGGCTTCCAGTCATCCTGAATCTGGGTGCTGAGATTCTCCCCTTTGGGACAGTAGCAGGTCTTGGCACATCCTCAGCTACTGGGAGATAAAAATATAATCTGCTTGGATAGGTTTGCGAGCTGACCAAGAGCTGAGGCAAGGCTGAAGGAAAAGGTTCATCTGCTACCTGAGGCCATTCCTTTAAGACTGAGAGAGGTGGTTCTTCCATCTACTATATAGAAACCAACACAGAAAGTCAAGCAAAATGAAAAACAGAGAAATATGTTCCAAATGAAAGAACAAGATAAAGCCTCAGGAAAAAAACCTTAATGAAATGGAGATAAGTAATTTACCTGATGAAGAGTTCAAAGTAATGATCAGAAAATGCTTACTGAACTGGGGAGAAGAATGAGTGAACACTGTGAATTTTTTAATTGCAGCTGACATTACTGTAACTCAAAAAATAACAGAAAGTTATCACAATAATGGCTATTGCATTTTGAGCACTAATTATGTGCCAGACATTGTTCTAAATACCTTGTATGTAATTCACTTAATCCTCACAATAACCATATAACATAGGTGTTACAATTATTTCCATTTTTACAAGTGAAGACCCTAAAGCACTAAGTTGAGCATTATACTAGAATTAATGAGCTTAAAAGCATTTGAACTCAATTTTGAACGTAGCTATTCTGATTCTAAAGATCTGCTTTGAACTGCAAAGAACTACATCATAAAAAGTGGCTTGAGCCCCATAATAAGTTTTTGGTAAGTATTATTGTTATCTCCATATCTCCATTTCCAAGTGAAGAGTGACTATTCAGATGAGGAAACTGAGGCTCTAAGAGTTTCAGGGGCTTCCCTAAATCCACACAGCCAGTTGTTTCAAATAGAGAATGTGAATTCAAACAGAGTTTGGCTCTGTATCATGGACTTTAAAAATAGCACCTTTAGTTATTATGCAAAATAAAAAAGCAATCAATTCTGAAGCATTTGTTTACAGAGACTTAGCTATAGATGGAACTGTCTTTTGTCGCCCAGATCTTTAACAGAAAAATTTGATAAAAATATCAGGTATTTATAGTCAGAGCAAACTAGGTCAAACTTTCATTTTATTCATTGTATGACTACAGCCAAATTACTTAACCATTCTGATCCAAGTACTGATTCATAGATTATTATTACCTGAACAGATTCCAGGCACAGTGCCAGGCATGTTGGATTTCATTGTCTTGGTAGATTGTGTTTTGTCTGTAACACCCAAGGACCACCCTTTACCTATTTTGTAATTTTGCTTAGGTTTTGTTCAGTTATATTTTCAGAGTGTGTTGATGATTCATTACTAATGTATTATTTAAATGTAAATTAAGCACAACAATGTGAATATACTTAACATTACTGAACCGTATATTTAAAAGTGGCTAAGATGGTAAATTCTGCTATATATATGTAACATAATTAAAAATAGAAAAAGAAAATGTGTAAATTAAAATTTATTATATGTCTAAATAACTCAAGTCTGCACAGATACAGTCTTGACTATACTCACATTGTACTACTTACAATACTCACATTAATTATGATTGTGTATATGTGTTCCACAATATTTAATTTAGTGAATAATAACAGATGAAATCTATAAGTAAACAAATAATTTTTATCATTATTAAGAAAATTGATGTCATTTATATCAATTAACATTTCCTGCAACAGCATAGTTTTCACTGAGTATGGAATGACCATAGAATTTTGAAAGTGAGTGGGAGTACAGAAAACAGTCAGACCAAGGATACTATTATAAACTGTAACTATCCTGGGAAAACCTGAACCTAGAGTCACCCTCTGTGTGCAAATAATGAAATAGAAGTCCACATTGTTTAAGTGCTAGGTCAAAGGAAGTAAAAAATGAATAAAATTAACACTTATTTTCTTCAAATTTATAACTAATTAAATTTTATTACATCTGTTCTCTTCCAAAGCAATCATTCTTGATATGAAACTTGTAAATTGTGAATTAGTTTCCATATTAAAACTTTGCCATTTAGACATACATACAGGTAAATAAGTTAAAAATATTAATAACTATAGCATGGAAATTATAAAAGTACGTTGTACATCTATTGTGTTATCAGAAGTATTACAAGCTACATTTTTTCAAAGAACTAAAAATCATGATGAAAATAATCTTTTACTTCTAATTAGAAATTATACAACAGACTTCTTTTGCTCTGTTGGATTTGCCTTTTACAATTATAACATGTTATACAATTAAGAATTATTAAAAAGTATATCAAATGAAACTCTTAAATATTTTTTCAGCCAAACCAAAATTCATTTTGCATTATAAGATTTAATGGTTGTATTAATTTGTTACAAACAATTGATATAGCAGAGCAGTGTAGTGATTTTTCAGTAGGCTGTATATAATTTACTTTTAGTCGAAATACCAGGACATTCTAATGAAATTTTTAATTTAAAAATGATATAACATAATATATCTAAAGAAATGTCTCATCAGAATTAGTAAAGAATTATTGAGGCACATAATTCTGAAGAGAAATAGCTAATATTTGACTGTCACTTAGTCATTGCTATAAAGACTGTATAGCTCAAAGTCCGTCAAGTAATTAATATAGACAAAATTAATAACATACTAGATTTATGCTAATGTTTTATATTAGTATAACAATTTAACTTTTCAAGATTGACATATTGACATTCCAACACATTTTAAACATTACATACATAGGGTATTTTAGGAAATACAAATTTTAATAGATGTTAAACTAATAGTAAAAAGTAAAAATAAGTAGTATTTATTTTTTGGTTTAAAAAACAGTATTAAATGTACTTACATTTCTTAATGATGGTAACAGCCAGTATTTTACCATCACACTGATATCATTAATCAATTAGTGTACGAGCCACTAGTTTATTTTAATATATAATCACAAAGTCTTGATATGGATAATTGAAAGGTACCATAATAACATTCAGGGCATTTTAAAATTGTTCCTTTGATTTAAACTATACCTACATGTAATAGTCCATAAATCAGAAGAAAAATCATTTAGTTACTATAATTACCAATTTTTCATAAACAGATAAATTTTCATAGGTATGGTTTTAGGATCTAGGCCTCAGTCATATTCTGAATTATAATCTATAGACAAAAACTTCTATGAAGAAAACGTCTATTAAATAGTAAGATTTTAGGGGGTGAAAAAATATGAGTAAATATTTTGGAAGGGGAGTCATGAAGACCTGATTACAATGAAGAAAGAAAGTGTGCCATTAAAATATATGGAATAAAAGAATTTCTCGTAGCGGGAAATGTAAGTGTAAATGAGGTGAGAATAAACACTGTTTTCTAAAGAAACAGGAAGGCCAGACAGAGGATATTCACTGTCCAAGAGTCAGAAGGAATGGGTTGTCTTGTGACCTTGACTAATCATTTCAAGTCACTGAGCTTCTGTTTCCTTAACTGCACAATAGAGACATAAATCTGCCTTAACTACTTCAGGGTTGTGAGGTGGTAATGATTGTCAAAGCATATTGGAAATTGTAAAGGGCTACAAAAATGTAAGTTATTGTTTTAGAACTATTTTATTATATGAGATAACTCAAATAGTTTGGACTCCTGTGCCTAGTAGATGTTGCACTAACTGGAAATGCTTACTTGGTGAGGTGGGTAGGAGTTAAAATGACTTAATTTATCACATAGTTTAAAAGACATTTTTACCATGTAATCATTTCTACTCCTCTTGAATTTCTTTTCTGACTCTCAGCTTATCAATAAAAGGGAGTAATAAAACCTAATAAGTTTTTGGTAAAAATTAGTTGTGATAATACATACAAAGTACTCAGCAGAGTGCCTAAGATATGTTCATTACCAAATGATAAATTTAATAGCTATAACTGTCCATTTATGATAATTATGATCTAATCTAATCTCATATAAATTCATATGTAAAGTTCTTAATCACTGATGGAGAACATATAATTATACAATAAAGCAGTCATAGGTAACAAAATAAACACTCAAACTATATTTGGAAGTCAGTAATTTTATTAAATAATGAAAGTTTTGGAATAGTAGAGGCACTGAACTCATAACACTCACATTTTTAAGAACGTTTTGATTAACCAAAATAATTAAATACACACACCATTGGCTTTTAATTAAAAATGACAATCATGTTATTTCATGGACCTCTTGAATCGTAACAAGCATGGTGGTTTTATTCATCCAATAATATTTTCTGAAATAAAATATTTTAACAGAAGCATAGTATGTGTTTCTGCAAAGTGTACAAAAATGAGGGATAATGTAATTTGACGAATGTCTATCTAGCAGCTTGTCTGTGGATATAGTGGTGAAACAAAATTTCTTCCACCATCAATATCACCTTCTACTCTGGGGAGAATTGCCACAGACACGAAGTTCTGATTTCATGTAGTAAGTTAAGTGAACGTGGGGTTTGCATAAATCAGGTTGTGATGTGAGACTAATTAAGGATGGCATTTTGAATGAGGGAACTATAAGCTAAGGCCTCAAGGTCTAGGATCCAGCCAGTCAAAATGAGGATTTGAATGTTATAGGCAGAGGGGAGAGTATGAGCAAAAACAGTACCAAGAGATATGAAGAAATGTTTGGAGATGATGCATGTGTTTATTTTCTTGATTATGATGATGATTCCATATGTTTATACATGTATCAAATCTTACCAAGCAGTGCATTTTAATTATGTGCGGTTTATTATATATCAATTATATCGCAATAAAGCTGTAAAAACATTTAAAGAGGTCTAAAAATGAATGGGAAGTGAGAATGTAGGTTAATAGTGGGATGTCAATCTTTCATATCCATTTTTTATTCTATAAAAAGTTGAATTTTTAATTTAAATGTTATTTCTAACATATGTGTCATCTGCAGCTTACCTCGCAAGATAACTCACAAAATTTTTTGAAGAACAGATAATCCCCATAGTCTTTTCACATTTTAGAAACATATACAAAGCCTCAAAAATTTTAATTCTTTTAAATTATAATTTTGAAATAATTTTAGATTCATAAAAGAGTACCAAAGATAGTATAGAGAAGTTCTGTATACTTTTTATTCAGTTTCTCCTAATAATGACATTTTGTATAACCAGGGCACATTTGTCAAAACTAAGATTAGCATTGGTATATTATTAACTAAACTACAGACTTTATCTGGATTTTACCAGTTTTTCCACTAATATATATTTTTTCTTGTTGCATGATTCAGTCAGAGCCTACATTATGTTCAGTTTTCTTGGCTCAGATACTTCCAATCTGTGATGGCTTCTCAGTCTTTTCTTGTCCTTCATGACTTGGAAATTGAAGATTGCTATTAAGGAATATTGTAGAATTTTGTAGAATGTCTTGCAACTTTGGTTATTTTCTCATTCAACTGAGGTTGTGAATTTTAGGGAAGAATATCGCAGAGGTGAATTGTCTTTTACATTGCATTATATCGAGGGGAACAGGATATTATTGTAGCTTTCTACCCATTATGTTAAGCTTGATCACGTGAATGAGGAGGTATCTGCCAGGTTTCTACACTGGGAATCCCTTCCTCATTTGTAATTCACAAATATTGTGAGGAGCTACATTGAAACCATGCAAATATTCTGCTTTGCCTGAAACTTTTAGTCACTAATTTTAACATTCCTCAGTGGATCTGACTGTGGTGTTCTAATAATGATTTTCTATCTCCTCATTCATTCCACATTTCTAAATTGAATAAATGTATTTATTTATTCAATTAATTATTTATATCAGTAGGGACTCATGGATATTTATCCTTTAGCTCAAAACCATTTCTATCTTTATATTTTTCTTCAAATTGTTTAAGCTTCACACCTGGGAGTGCTTTCTGACTGTCTTGTGTGCTCCTTTTGACTTACCCCCATCTTTTTGTGATTGTTGTTCTTTCACATCTCCCACAAGTTGTTCCAGACTCATCTTGTAGTTTACCTTCCCCAGCCTTGGAAGAAATGTCAACTGTTTTCCCAAGGATCCTTTGTTCTTGCTATTGGAGAGTGGTACTTAGAAACTATGATCTTGGTGCTAGGTATACTCATTATTATTGGGGTGTCATCACTTCTGGGCCTACTCAGTAGATAGAGCTAGGAAATGTATGTATGTGTACTAATCCATGTGTACATAGATTTCCACATTTATTTATGCACGAGTCTTTGTGTATGTGTGTGTGTGTATATATATATTATATATATATATATATGTATCTATATATATGTATCTATATATATAAAATATATATAAAATATCACATGCATATGAATAATATGTAATACACACAAATGCATATACACACCAAAACAAAATATGAGTTCATCCTGCTATCTCACTACAGTACAGCACCACAAGGTTCTTTCTTCACTCCTTTCCTTCTTTGAAAATTCTTTCTCCAACAGTAAGAAAATTTGCTCTTATTATCTATAATGAACTTATTTTTGCAACCCTAATATACATGTAGTTTCAGAATTGCTAATCCAAATCCCTACCTGGAAGAAATTTACTAACTAGTGTACAGTGTTTTGGTACAGTTCTCTTTGTCTTTCTCTTTGCAGTATCCAGTCAAAACACTCTTTTCCAAAGTATGTACATCAGCTCCTTTACTCACTCCCTTCAATATGGTTATATCATTTATTTGTATTATAATTAAATTCATTCCCATATAGCTTACATTCCATTCTGGGACCCCCTGACATCATGTTGTTGTTGTTGTTATTATTTTTAAATGTGCAAGTAGGAAAGTTCACTCTGGGGGTACAGATGGGTTTTGATAAGTACATAGTCATGGATCCACCACACACACAGTACTATACAAAACAATTCTATCATCTCCAGATCCTTCTACCTGCTGCCACTTTGTAGATAACCTCTCTCTCTACATCCTCACCTGAACAACCATAGATCTATTTTCTATCCCTATTGTTTTGCTTATTCCAGAATGTCATATAAATGAAATCATACAATATGTAGCCTTTGGGAGCTGGCTTCTTTCACTTAAAAAAATACATTTAAGATTTATTCATATTGTTGCATGAATCAATAGCTTAGTTTTCTTTTATTGCTGAGTAGCATTCACTTATATGAAAGTTTGTTTATCCATTCATCTGTTGAAAGATATTTAGTTTATCTCCTGGCTTTAGTGATTATAAATAAAGCTGACATAAACTTTTGTATAGACTTTGTGTCAACATAAGTTTCCAATTCACATGGGAAGCTCCTAAAAATGAGATTTCTAAGTCAATATGGTAAGTATTCATTTTTTGCCAGTTCCTTTTTTCTTCTTCAAACTCTTTTTGATTGAAATAAAATTTAAATAGAATAATATGAATTGTATGAGGTTCAGTAAGTTTTGAAAATTCAATTTTTCATGTAACTAATACCCAAATCAAGATTTTGAATATTTCGATCATCCAAGAAAGTTCATGCATGTTCTCCAGTCAAAGGCCCCTTGCCAAACAAAGGCAACCACTTTTCAGATTTTTATCTCTGTAGGTTAGTTTAACTGATCTATGATATCATCAAACAAATGAAAATACAAAATATGTATTGTTGTATTTGGCTTCTTTTATTCAACATCATGTTTTGATGTTGATTCATTTGTTTTATGAATTAATAAGTTATTTCTTTTTATTGATTATTTTTTGATAAAATAAATTTATCATAATCTGTTTAGTCATTCAATTATTAATGGAAATTTTGTTTTATTCCCCCAGTTTTTTTGTTAGATGAATAAAGATAAAATGAACAGTAATTGTATACATATTTTCACTTCTTTTGGGTAGCTGGAATTGCTGGGTCATAGGTAGGTGTATTTTTACTTTGTAACTGATAAACAGTATTTTAAAGGACTTGAATCATTTTACACACCCACTAGTAGTATATTGGAGTTGCAATTGCTACACATCCTAACGTTGTCTTTTTATTTCAGCTATCCTAGTGAGTGTGACATAGTGTCTCATTATGGTTTTAGTTTGCATTTTCCTGATAAGTAGTTGCCTTAAATACCTTTTTATTTCTTTATGGAATGATGACACATCTTTTGTGGAGTGTCTGCTCAAGTGTTTACTCATTTTACAACTACAGAATTTACCCTTTAATACTGATTATTTATTTTTATGTATTTTAATATTAGTAGTTGACTTTGTTTTTTTTAAGATTTATTTATTATTTATTTTTGGCTGCAATAGGTCTTAGTTGCAGCACACAGGATCTTTGTTGAGGCATGAGGGATCTTTTTCGTTGCGGTGTGCGGGCTTCTCTCTAGTTGTGGCGTGTGGGTTTTCTCTTCTCTAGTTGTGTTGCCCAGGCTCCAGGGCACGTGGGCTGCATAGTTTGCGTCACGCAGGCTCTCTAGTTGAGGTGCACGAGTTCAGTAGTTGTGGCACATGGGCTTAGTTGCCCCGCGGTATTTGGGTTCTTAGTTCCCTGACCTTGGATCGAACTTGCATCCCCTGCATTGTAAGGCAGTTTCTTTACCACTGGACCACCAGGGAAGTACCCCCTTGAATATTTATTAATAAGAGTTCTTTATATGTTTCCTATAAAACAGCGGTCCCCAAGCTTTTTGGCACCAGGGACCGGTTTCGTGGAAGACAGTTTTTCCACAGACTGAGGTGGTGGTGGGGGAATGGTTTCAATATGATTCATGTGCATTACAATTATTGTGCACTTTATTTCTATTATTACATTGTAATATATAATGAAATAATTATACAACTCACCATAATGCAGAATCAGTGGGAGCCCTGAGCTTCTTTTCCTGCAACTAGATGGTCCCATCTGGGGGGGATGGGAGACAGTGTCACCGACGTGTGTTGCTTATGTCCAGTCTACTCTGTGATCTCGTTTTGGTCGCTGTCACTGCAGAAAACCCTGCTCCACAGAGATGGGATGTTGGAAACGGAAGCAGGCTTTTCAGTGCTTTTGTGGCAACATCAGGATATTCCGCCATGACTTTAATCCAGAACGTATGGAGACCTGAAGTTGTCTCAAACATACTTTTAAGGCACCGTGATTTGCGATCTCAAGCAGTTGATCCTCTTCTAGCACGGACAAAGTCGATTCACCTGGCTTATTCACAGATGGGTCGCAGATCCATTCCTTCCCAGTTTGGGGTCTTTTGTGGTTGGGAAGTAATGCTCAAAGCCTTTGGAAAGCTGAGCTAGGTGATCATGCAGCAGCTGGGAGAAAGAAGGCCCTGGCTCAGTCTCTTTCAAAATCTCTGCTAATGTTTGAAACATGTCAAAAATCCCAATGTTCACTCGTTGCCCCCATAATTCCAGTTTGGCTTTGAATGCAGCCACTTTATCAGCCGACTTGAGCACAGTTGTCATTCTCCCCTGAAGTGACAGATTGAGCAGGTTGAATATGTCACACAAGTAAGCAAGTTTTGCGACCCATTCTGTGTCACTGAAATGTTCTGCCAGTGGTGACTGTTTTTCTAAAAGAAATCCCCGGAGCAGCTCTCGTAACTCAAAAACTCTGGCTGGTGATTTACCTTTAGAAAGCCATCTCACTTCTGTGTATAAGAGAAGACATGTGTGCTCTGCACCCATCTCCTCACAGAGCTGTGCAAACAGACGTGAGTTAAGGGCATGTACTTTAATGTGGTTGATAAGTTTAATCACATCCTGCAAAACGTTGTTGAGTTCACATGACATTTTCTGGCTAGTCAGCATTTCTCTATGGATGACACAGTGCGAAGACCCACATTCAAAAGCGACCTCTTTGACCTGAGTAGTGAAACCAGAAAGCCATCCAGTCATGGCAGCCGCTCTGTCCATGCATATACCGACACAAAATGACCAATTCAGTTTTCCTGATATGTAATCATTCGAAGACTTGAATAGTTCTGCAGCTGTTGTGTTGGTTGGCAACAAAAGTGCACATAACATGTCCTCGTGCACATCCTTCTGAAAAATATATCACACAAAATCAAGCATTGTTGCCTTGTTGTCAACATCAGCAGACTCGTCAACCTGGATTGTGTAACCACGGTGACTCATTAATCCTCTCAAACAGTTGTGTCTCAATATCCTCTGCTGTTTCATCAGTTCATCTAGTTATGGTGCTAGCCGAAAGAGGAACAAGTGCCACCTTTTGAACAGCAGCCTCTCCTTAAAGTTCACGACAAATATCCTTAGCAGCAGGCAGGATCAACTCTTCACCAACAGTAAAGGGTTTCTTAGCTTTAGCAATGTGGTTAGCCACTAAGAATGATACTCTCAATGCAGACACATTTGATGAAGTAGTGGCCTTCAATAATTGCTTCTATTCTTCATGTTAACATTTTTTTCTTTTGAAAAACTCCAAAGTCTTGTCTTTTAATTCAGCGTGCTTCATCTCCATGTGGTGAAGCAGTTTTGAACGTTTCATGGCTTCGCTGGATGGCTGGATGCCATATGTTATAAAAAGTGGGCTTGGAGAATGTGAATCACATGTTGCAATGAACCCGTAATTTAAGTAGGACTCTTGGTATTTTCTTTTAAATGCAGCTTTCTTTTGTTGGCAGTCTTAGAGTCTTCTGCTGTCTCATCATTGGGTCTTTCCCTTTTTCAAAGAAGCTCTCCAGCGATGTTTGTTTTTTACTCATTTTGGCTAGGGTTAGCTTGTGGGCTTACCCAAATGGTGACTGATGGCCAATTAATTTTTCCCTTGTAGATAAGTTCAATTTGTGTCATATCTAAGAAATTTTTACTGTCCCAGGCTTATGAACGTATTCTACTAGCTTTTATTCTAGGAGATTAGTTTTCACTTTTAAATTGATGATCCATCTTATTGACCTTACATTCTGTTACCAACTATATCCACTTACTATTAGTTTTTTCATTATTGTTAATGTTCATTCCATACAATGTGAACTATCCTGTCATTTGCAAATAAACATACTTTTTAAATCTTTATATACCCTCTGTCTTTTTTTGTGATTTTACACAAGCAAGATCCTCAAGGAACATGCTGAAGTGACAGTTGTACCCTTTTTAGGGTAAAAATATTCAATATTTCACCATTAACGATTTGAAAGTCCTCTTCTATTTCTGATTTGTTGAGAGGTTTTATTCAGAATACATATTTAATTTTGGCAAGTGGAAAATGCCTCTTCATTTATGTAGATGATGCATTTTTTTCCTTTAGTTTTGTAATATGGTGATTTCTATCAGTTGATCTTCAAATGTTAAACCAACATTTCATTCCTAGGTATAATACCTGTAGTCATTTTGTATTAATTTTTTTATGTATCATTAGATTCAATTTGCTAATATTTCTTGAGAAGTTTTGCATCTAAATCCCTAGAGGATATTGATGTAAAATTTTCTTTTTTAGTAATGTCTTTGTAAGGTTTTGACAACCAGATGAAATTAGTTAAATAGTGTTCTCTTTAGTTAATCAATGAGTTTGTTTAAATAGTTGAACACAGATTTTTTTTCTTTGAATTCTTTAAAGTTTTTGAAATTTTATTTGTGTTAATTGATGTAGCTTTTTAATAAAACATGGGGAATTGGCCTTTGCAATATTGACTGTGCTGTTGGTTTTGTTGTAGTGTATTTTGCCTATGGCATTAATCTTGTGGTACAATCTGAATTTCTTTAGGCCTCATCAGCCAGAGATATCTTAGTGTCATGATAGCAGTAACAGTAAAGTAAATATAAGTTAACTTCCAAACAAGCCATATTGGATTTGTAATATGTGCTTAAGTCTGTCAGGAACCACACTCTTTCTCAACATGTTAGCGTCTATTATTTCATCTTTGATTGCTGGTGACTTATCAAATATCCTTAGTACTCTTCCTCAAACAGAGCCTGTGTCTTGTAGCTTTTTCAGCTGTAATCCAGTTTTTTATTTGAGTCCTGTTGGCGTGGTGTTAGGTGTTAAGGAGGCTTCTATAACTTTCTGGTTTATCTCAGTCTTTCAGTGGACCTGTGTCTCTGGCCTCTGACCTTTATAATATTTTCTTCTTGTACAGTTTTCTTCTCTCCTTATGTGAGACAGGAAGTCTGGAAGGGGCTAAAGTGGGAGGAATGACCTTCTCTCAAGACTCTGGGACAAGACTGTGGTAGAGTCTTCCCCAGGATTGCAGGCCTTTGTTAGAGGGAATGCTTATGGGTTACTGGTATAATTAGCAAGGATTACGTCTTGCATCTTCACCAATGAGAACCTGCTGGGGTTCTTGAACATAAATCCCATGAAGGTATGGGGATCCACCACAACTACTGAACCTGTGCTCTACAGCCCGTGAGCCACTGAGCCTGCGTGACACAACTACTGGAGTCCGCGCCTGGAGCCCTTGCTCCGCAAAAGAGAAGCCACCGCAATGAGAAGCCCACACACTGCAATGAACAGAAGCCCCCACTTGCTGCAAGTAGAGAAAGCCTGCACACAGCAACAAAGACCCAACGCAGCCAAAAAAAAAAAAAAAAGTAGGGACTTCCTGATGGTCCAGTGGTAAAGAATCCACTTTACCAGGCAGGAGACATGGGTTCAATCCCTGGTCAGGGAACTATGATCCCACATGCCATGGGACAAGTGAGCCCGCACGCCACAACTACTGAGCTCTTGCGCCTTGTCTAGAGCCCGTGTGCCACAAAGTACAGAGCCCACGTGCCATGGAGCCTGTGCACCACAACTAGAGAAGAGAAAAAAACTGCACGCCACAACTAGAGAGAAGCCTGGGAGCCGCAATGAAGACACCACATGCCACAGCGGAAGATCCCGCATGCCTCAGTGAAGATCCCAAGTGCCGTAACTAAGACCCCACGCAGCCAAAAATAAATAAATAAATAATAAATCTTTAAATAAATAAAATTAAAAAAGAAAAAAAAAAAAGACTGCAGCCCTGAAAAGTACCTCACTTTCATCTAAGGCCACACTCAGTTCCAACAATTCATCAAAACTACCTTTCAATTGTTCCTCTCAGTTTATGGCTCCAGTGGCTTCTTCTCCAGGTAAGGAGATCTAGACTATGACTCCAGGTTCACTTGTTTCTCCAGGTCTCAGGGTGGTACTTATCCTGGGACTTCAATTCTCTGATGAGTCCCAGAAAGGTACTGATTTTTAGTTTGTTCAGTTTTTGTTGTTTTCTTTGGAGGGAATGGAATGAAGACTTCAAAGCTCTTTGCATTGGAGCTGAAACTAGAAGTCTTATTACCACTGTTTTTTTGGAGCCACATGAGAACGTTTCAAGTGTATCTTAAGGGCGAATTTCTTTCCTACCTGGTATCCTGTGAAGGGGTTTTGAGGAGCAAGTTATGGATAGATTCTTTTTCCAAGGTGGCTTAGAAAGTCTTAATCCTGGAAAGCAACTTTTAATCTCAACCTCCCAGTTATTCAGTAGTTTACGGGTCTTCCTGGTCTTACCACAGTGAAGCATCCCTATGCTCACAGGCTTGGAATTCTCTGTGTGGTTCTCCCTACAGCACACTACTCTCAAAAACAAAAAAAAAAGAAAGAAAAGAAAAGTTCTAAGTAAGAATTTTTATTCATGGTTACAACTTGAAATTGCTTTGAAAATGAAAGCCAGTATTCAGTAAGATGATATTTTGAGAGATAGAGCCATCCTGTTGAAGTACAACTGAAATATTTTATGGAGAATACTTCATTTTTGCAGTGTGGATGGAGTAATATAAAGTCATATCCCATCTAAGAGTTTAGGAAGAGATTTTCTGCAAAATCATGTGCCAAAAACATGCACTTGTAAGATAATTAAGATCGTGTCTCACTTGACAGTCTTACATCAGATATCATTGTTGTGTGTGCTTGTAGTGGGGCCCATGCAGAAACAAAGACAGTACTGTCATGTTTATTGTTTTTAATCAAAAATACATTTTAAGTTATTACTGTTTCCTTCACTCAATTGTCTGATGTGTGCAGAAAATTTTAAATGTAACATTTCACCTCTCGTTTACTTTAGCACATTTACTTTGCCTTTTTCTTAGAATGATTATTTAGAGTCAGTATAGTGTTCTATTTATTGATGGTATTTGTAGCTTTATATATCCCCTCTGAAAGCTCTACCTGTGGGACACAGAAAGACTGGAATTGCCATTAGGTCATCTACCACCTGTAAAATGATTTTTATTCTCCATTGCATGTATTTCACATTAGGAGTAGAAGACATTTTTTGCCTGAAACAGATACAAAAACAAACCTTCTTCCTCAAAAGTGTTCATTTTTCACAGAATCACTAGGTTGCCCACTGCCTACAGAGTGATATTCTGGGAATCCTTTGTTTTTTTTTCCTTAAATATTCCATTACAAATTTTGCTACAATACACAGCTTTTTTTTTCCACACCCACACATCCACTAACATTAGTTTTCTGAAGTGTGAAACAGGACTTCCCGGTGGCATCTTCACGTTCTACGTAGCTATTGATGAAGCCACTTCTGACACTGGGTATGTCACTGTAAAATCCTGACACTTTTTGGAGGAAAGAAAAGTGTTATCCAATTATTTTCTCAAAATACAGCGCCGGCAAGTAACTGAGAAGGTAGTATCCACCTAGTATCAGCTTTTCAAATATCCATGGCCTATCAGTTTGAGGCAATTTCCTTGTTAAAAGCTTTATTAAGCAAGTTAAAAACTATGAATTATAGAGTTTTGCTCATTTAGGAGACAAGAAGGAGCTATCTACTCAGCAAAAAAAAAAAAAAAAAATGAGATATGATTTAAATTGGTTGGCTTCACAGTTGGAATTCAGTAGACAGTTGCAGAGCTCAGTGTGTGGGGGGTAGTTCCCAAATTATTATGCTCTGAAAGAATTATTTTGCAAGCATATCTGTAACAGCTTTAGAGTGCTGCACTTCTCTGGATAATTCAGGACAAAAAATTGCTGTAGGTTGGGTTTCTCTCATCATTGAGGGGAGCTGATATTTCTTTGTTATTCTTCATTTATATCCCTACAGTCAATTGTAAACCCTCTATTTCTATTTACAGTTCTAGACAGTTAATTTTAAATCCTTTATTTTGCCAGTTAAAATGGTTGATGTCAGATCTTGATTGGAAAAGCATAATTTTCCTCTAAATTAACCAAACAGGGAGGGAGAAGAAATCCTTTATGTGAAATTATAATTTTGAACAAAGACAAAATTGAAATTATTTCAGTTTATAAAAAAAAAATAAATGATTGTGCTGAAATGCAGGTGGTTCATGGGTTATTGTTATATTTCTTTTCCCTGTCAGTATGGAGAAATATAAACTACATAAGCGATGTGGAATTGTGGTATTCTTAATAGAAAGATATATATTTTTGGTTTGTTTTAGCCTGGGTTTCCACATGCAGACTAAAGTGAAATATTTTGGTACATTTTCCAGCTCTGTTGCTGTGAATTACACATTTAAGATAAAAATCTTTTTAGTCTATCGTTATAGGGGTAGTTGATTAACGCCTTATATATTGTTAGTACAGACTAAGACATATTTTAAGACAGTGAGTAAAAAAGGTCAGTTTCTGGCTGGAAGGTGGTTCTATTTTTCACAAGCATTTTGAATAAATATGTTAATATTTTGAGTAGCAATGATTCTAAAGCTGCAGGAAGGCATTTTTGTGTACTGTGATATATAGAGATTACTACTCTTAAATTGTTTTTTTACCTGAAAATATTATGGTTTTAGGATAATTTGGATATCTTCCTCCAAGTATTTTTTGTATCTTGACAATTTATTAAAGAGAGGGTGAGTATAAGATTATAGATTCAGATGTAACCTGAGAATAATGGAAAGTTGATTTGCTCTGTTTTGGGGAAAGTTCAGATCATCTTTTTCTTGAGAAATTTGTGTTGTTGTTACTAAATAAGCACCTACTCAATAAATATCTAATTTCTTCAAAAAAAAAACCTTTTAAATATTCAATACGCAAACTTAAATCAAGTTATATATGACATGACAGGTAGAGCTACGTCTAGTGAAAGCACTCTCTCTTCAGTTAGCCATTTCCTATTAACAAATGCCACTTGAGTACCTGTCAGTCATCCTTGGGTTGAGTCCTCCCTTAACCATGTGGTAGGTGTGTGACCTTGGGCAAGTTCCACAGATTCCACATCTATAGAATGAAGATAACAATAATAGATACTACATAATTTCTGAGAGATTAATGACTTAATGCATGAAAAGTATTCAGATTCTTTCCTGGTATCTAGTAAGTAAGTGCTCAATAGGGGTTAGCTATTATTTTATTTATTTATTATTATTAGCTATTAGTTATCTTTTTTTTCCAATAGGAAAGAATGTTTCACTATACTCATTTTTTTCTCAGAGATGGCGCTGTTAGTCAGTAGACGGGGTGTTTCCAGTAGAAACACTGTTCCAGTCATTTTACCCACTTCTAATAACACTTTTGTAAGACTGAAGGCCTGCTTAAACTGATGATAATGATGATGATCATGATGATTATCCAGAATAAGAATTTACGTACATAAAAGAGGAAAATTATGTCATTTTGATATGCTACTATAATTGCATGTAAGTATTCTGCATACATCTGTGGAATTTTCATTGCAGATATATTGGACTTTATCAAAGTTAAGAACTTCTGCTCTGTTAAAGACACTGTTAAAGAGAATCAAAAGACAGGCCTCAAACTTGCAGAAAATAGTTGCAAACTACACATGTAACAAAGGACTAGAATCTAGCCTATAGAAAGAACTCAACAACTAGAAAATAAGCAATAGAATTTTTAAAAAGCAGACAAAATTTTAAACAGACACTTTAGCAAAGAGTTACAAATGAAAATATATTTTTAGTCATTAGAGTAAAGAAAATTAAATCCACAATGAACTATCACAGCATACTTATTAGAATGTCTAAAACTGAAACATCTAATCATATCAAGTGTTGGTGAAGATTTGGAGCAATTACAACTCTCACACACAGCTACTGGGAATGAAAATGGGACAACCACTTTGGAAAACAATGTGGCAGTTTCTTAAGATGTTAATTATACGCCTGTTATATGACTCAGTCATTCCTCTCCCAAGAGATATAAAAATAAACTTCCATGCAAACACTTACACCTGAATGTTCACAGCCATTTTATGTGTAGTAGCCAAAAACTGGAAGCAATCTGTTTATAAGTAAATTGATAAACAAATTGCATGTATATACAATGGAATACTACTCAGCAATAAAAATGAATTAACTTTTGATGAGGGTAACAATATGGATGAATTGCAAAATAATTATTCTGAGTGAAAGATGCTAGACCAAAAAAGGTACATACTGTATGATTATATGTATAAAATTTTAGAAAATGTAAATTAATAGGTAGTGACAGAAAGTAGATCAGAAGTTGCGAGGGATTAGAAGAGGGCTGGGAAATACAGAAGGAAGACATTATCAAGGATTGTAAGGCAACTTTTGGTTGGGTTTTATGTGTTCATTATGATTTTGTTGGTATTTTCACAAGTATATGCATATGTCAAAGCATATCAAATTATAGATTTAAATTTAGATATTATTTAAATATCTATAGATTATATGCTGTATGCCAATTTTACCTCAATAAGGCTGTTAAATTTTTTAAATAAAATCAAAGGGCATGATTCATGCTAATTTTAATCGTATTGGTTTCAAAACTCATTCAGTGATATTACAGTACAAACACCGTTTAACAGATAATAAGTTTTATTCTTTTTGGTCTATACTTGTCTAATGAGAGTGAATTGTGGGATTCTCTTCTTTTCTTCAAACATAGTAATGATTTTCAAGATACTTTTTTTACTTAAGTCAGAGGGCAAATGACTTTTTGTTTGTTAAAATACCACCTTTTCTTTCTACCTATACCAGTTGATCCTGTGGTTAATATAATAGATTGTGATCGGTCCAATAAGGAAAGGGTTATTTTTTTTCCCTAAACATACAAATTTATAATACATTTTCCTATCGCAGTCATAATATTTTAAGAATTCTTAAAACTCTCTGAACTAGTCAGTAGTTAGTGATAATCAATAGAAAACAGAAAGAATGGCACGCTCTCATTAATCAACTTACTATAAAAATAGTTTTCATAGCACAAATATGAAACTCTTGCTTGTTTAGTTCCATTACATCCTACAAGATTACCAACAGATAATTAAATTCAAAGGAGAAATAAAGTTATAATCCTGAGAGCATATAGATGTAGAAAAAATAATTGTATTTGAAAATGTATCTTGCTGAGGCAGCTCTCTATCATTATATTAAGGCATGGTAGAGTATGCATCCATTAATCCAGAAAACCAACAACTAAAAATATAGAATTATTATTTTACCCCATAACATTTTGTAGCTAGTTTAACTTTACCTCAGAAATGTACTTATATAATCAAACTCCAAGCTGTGTCCACGAGTCAATAACAATTCAGTTTTATTAGCTTCACCTTCTACTCCTAAATGTTATACAATCACAATTATTTGTTGATTAATTTAGATCAGTGACATACTTTAGGTAATGAATGTATGAACATGTGTGTATTCTGAAGAGAGTCAGAATTATATAGCAAAGAAGAGCCTTAGGGTTATAATTCTGATGTCAAGTGCATGTTATTTTATTCTAGTTCTTTGAACACTGTTAATCCATGTATGATATATTTGACAAATGTCAATTAACAGGAATGTTCAATTAACCAAAAGACCCAATTTTCTGATTATTTTTGGATAAATGGATGCTTACTAAAATTTCTAAAATAATTTCTATAATAGTTGCCATAAATATAACTTTTATTATTTATATACCCATGCCTAATGAAAATTAAAGATCTCTGACCTGGAATTCTCTCTGTCTCTTGATAAAGTTTCCTCTGATGATGTGTGTCTTGAGAGTCAAAATACAGACTTCTGGCAAACACAGGATTTACAATAGAGATTTTTATAACATTTTATTCATTAATTAGTAATGCTTTATGATTTTAAATATTTTTTTAAGCTTCATAGTTGCATATTGTTTATATTATTAAGCTATTGTCTTTCAGGAGGGTTACACTACCTCTCCTTTGAACAGAAGCCACTAGTTGCAGCCTCTAGCTTCTTGTTTCATCAGAGCCAGCCTAATCATGCTAGTGTTTCAGGGCCAGCTTGCTGAAGCCCCAACCCAGTGTTCTGAACAGCCACTCTATAAAATCTCTTCTAGGGTCTGATAATCCCAGCATATTCCCTTTGTTCTTCTAGTTCTTCAGGCAGTTGTTGTTCTCTCCAATTATTATCTCTGTGACAATCTCATTTGTATTTTTGTGCTTTAAGCTTTCCAACACTTCTGTAACTAACTCCCTCTATAAGTTTCTCTCTGTTGAAATACCTTATATGATTCCCTTTTATCCTGACTAGACACACTGTGTAGATGAATATGCTTCCATATGACTTTAAAAAATCATTTTCAATAATCAATTCGCTCTAATTCTATATTAGAATTATCATTAACATTATTTTATGATGCATGAAACTCTAGAAAAAAATCTATTGTAGAGATTCAAATGAGTTTAATTATGTATATTATTTATAAAGAAGTCAATGTCAGTTTAATTAGTGCTCATCCCAGTGAAGCCTTGCCATTACTGCCATGCTCTCCTATGAATCTTCAGTCATTTTAAGAAGTTCAGGATTTTCAGGCCACCAGTTTTCCCTTTTCAGACTTCATCTTCCACCCCATTTTTGAATTGTCAGCTGGAATTGCCATATTTGATAATTCCTTTTTCCTTGTTATCCTTTCTTCAGTTAGCTTCTAAGACAGCACACATGTAGCTTACTCTTACCTTGCTGGCTGCCTCTTCCTATCTGCTCTTTTTTTGGTTTCTCCTAGTCTACCTAATTTATAGGATTCTCTCTCTCTCATTAAAATTTACACTCACTCACTCCTTTGGAAAATTCATCTAATCTCAAATAAACCATACACCGATCATTTGCTGTTGTTACTTGGTGTTTGTTTGTTTAGTGACTTTCCTGGACTAATTGTCTAATGTGTACTCCCCTCTAGGTATGGTCATTCAATCACTACTCAGCCCTGAATCAATAGTCTCCTATTTTGTCCTTACTGCTGGGCTCTGTGTAAGTGTTGGCTCTTGCTTGCCAGCCTCTAGCAGTTTGTAACTCTCTCTTAGCTTTTAGTTCTTGCATGATCTCAGCATCAGCCAGAATGGAGAGATTCCAGCCTCTTCCAGTCTTTTCTGGACATGCTTACAGCCCTGCATACACAGGTGGCCTCCTAGGATCTCCAGGAATATGTTGGAGCTTTTGAAACTCCTTAAGGACACCTGATTCATGAGATCCTCATTTATGGTTTTTGCCAACCTTTTTTTTTTTACTATTTTTGCCACCTTGGGTAGATGTGATTTGAACAATCATGACTCATTATTTTTGACAAATGCCCTGGGGTTAAAGCTTTTCCAACTGAAGGAGATAAAGGCAGGTCAAATAATGACAAGTCTGGCAACTGGGGTGTTTCCATGGAGCTAACACATACATTGAATAGTGAAAACTCACTGAAAATGGGGCTTTTTGGAGAGACTTAAATCCATTTTGCCCACTTCATTGGTTGCTCCACTGTTGTTTTTAACAGTTACTGTGGTTGCAAGGCAGCTGATTTTTGACGATAACATAGAACTGAGAAGATGGACATGGTATTAGAGCAAATTAAACTGCACAGAGTCCACTGTTCTTACAAAGATTCAGACATTAGAAAAAAGCTCATGGGGGAGACCTTCAAGATGGCAGAGGAGTAAGACGTGGAGATCACATTCCTCCCCACAAATACAACAAAAATACATCTACATATGGAACAACTCCTACAGAACACCTACTGAATGCTGGCAGAAGACCTCAGACTTCCCAAAAGGCAAGAAACTCCGCATGTACCTGGGTAGGGCAAAAGAAAAAAGAAAAAACAGAGACAAAAGAATAGGGATAGGACCTGCACCTCTGGGAGGGAACTGTAAAGGAGGAAAAGTTTCCACACACTAGGAAGCCTCTTCACTGGCAGAGAAGACGGGGGGCGGGGGAGCTTCGGGGCCATGGAGGAGAGTGCAGCCGCAAGGGTGCAGAGGGCAAAGTGGAGAGATTCCTGCACAGAGGATCAGTGCTGACCAGCACTCACCAGCCTGAGATGCTTGTCTGCTCACCTGCCAGGGTTGGCAGGGGCTGGGAGCTGAGGCTCGGTCTTCAGAGGTCAAATCCCAGGGAGAGGACTGGGGTTGGCTGCGTGAACACAGCCTGAAGGGGGCTAGTGCGCCACGGCTAGCCAGGAGGGAGACTGGGAAAAAGTCTGGAATTGCCTAAGAGGCAAGAGACCCTTGTTTTGGGGTGTGCAAGGAGAAGGGATTCAGAGCACCGCCTAAATGAGCTCAAGAGATGGGCGCGAGCCGTGGCTATCAGCGTGGACCCCAGAGACGGACATGAGATGCTAAGGCTGCTACTGCAGCCACCAAGAAGCCTGTGTACCAGCACAGGTCACTATCCACACCTCCCCTCCCAGGAACCTGTGCAG
Organism: Pseudorca crassidens; assembly: GCF_039906515.1. Taxonomy (NCBI): domain Eukaryota; kingdom Metazoa; phylum Chordata; class Mammalia; order Artiodactyla; family Delphinidae; genus Pseudorca; species Pseudorca crassidens. Next base: position 10,291,988 of record NC_090299.1, read on the forward strand.
CCCGCCACTGCCAGGGACAGTGACAGGGACAACTTCCCCAGGAGAACACATGGCACGACTCAGGCTGTTTCAACTTCACGCTGGTCTCTGTAGCCGCAGGCTTGCCCCGCATCCGTACCCCTCCCTCCCCCCAGCCTGAGTGAGCCAGAGCCCCCTAATCAGCAGCTAGTTTAACCCCGTCCTGTCTGAGTGAAGAACAGATGCCCTCAGGTGACCTACACGCAGAGGCAGAGCCAAATCCAAAAGTGAACCCCAGGAGCTGTGTGAACAAAGAAGAGAAAGGGAAATTTTGCTGGGCAGCCTCAAGAGCAGCGGATTGAATCTCTGTAATCAACTTGATGTACCCTGCATCTGTGGACTACCTGAATAGACAATGAATCATCCCAAAATTGAGGAGGTGGACTTTGGGAGCAACTGCAGACTTGGGTTTGCTGTATCCAACTGACTAGTTTCTGATTTTTATGTTTATCTTACTATAGTTTTTAGTGCTTGTTATCATTGGTGGATTTGTTTATTGGTTTGGTTGCTCTCTTCTCTTTTTCTATTTTACAAATTTTTTTATTTTAATACTTTTTTTATTTTAATAACTTTATTTTATTTTATTTTTCTTTCTTTCTTTTTTTTTCTCCCTTTTTTTCTGAGCCATGTGGCTGACAGGGTCTTGGTGCTCCGGTGGGGTGTCAGGCATGAGCCTGTGAGGTGGGAAAGCCGAGTTCAGGACATTGGAGCACCAGAAACCTCCCAGCTCCATGTAATATTAATCAACAAGAGCTCTCCCAGAGATCTCCGTCTCAATGCTAAAACCCAGGTCCACTCAATGACCAGCAAGCTCTAATACTGGACACCCCATGCCAAACAACTAGCAGCATGGAAACACAAGTCCACACATTAGGAGACAGGCTGCCTAAAATCATACTAAGTTCACAGACACCCCAAAACGTACCACCAGATGCAGTCTTGCCCACCAGAAAGACAAGATCCAACCTCATCCACCAGAACACAGGCACCAGACCCCTCCACCAGGACGCCTACACAACTCACTGAACCAACCTTACCCACTGGGGGCAGACACCAAAAACAACAGGATCTATGAACCTGCAGCCTTCTCAAAGGAGATCCCAAACACAATAAGTTAAGCAAAATGAGAAGAGAGAGAAATACGCAGCAGATGAAGGAGCAAGGCAAAAACCCAACAGACTAAACAAATGAAGAGGAAATAGGCAGTCTACCTGAAAAAGAATTCAGAGTTATGATAGTAAAGTTGATCCAAAATCTTGGAAACAGAATGGAGAAAATATAAGAAACATTTAACAAGGACTTAGAAGAACTAAAGAGCAAACAAACAATGATGAACAACACAATAAATGAAATTAAAAATTCTCTAGAAGGAATCAATAGCAGAATAACTGAAGCAGAAGAACGGATAAGTGACCTGGAAGATAAAATAGTGGAAATAACTACTGCAGAGAAGAATAGAGAAAAAAGAATGAAAAGAATTGACCACAGTCTCAGACACATCTGAGACAATATTAAATGCACCAACATTTGAATTATAGGGGTCCCAGAGAAGAAGAGAAAAAGAAACAGACTGAGAAAACACTTGAAGAGATTATAGTTGAAAACTTCTCTAATATGGGAAAGGAAATAGTCAATCAAGTCCAGGAAGTGCAGGGAGTCCCATACAGGATAAATCCAAGGAGAAAGATGGCAGGACACATATTCATCAAACTATCAAAAATTAAATACAAAGAAAAGATATTAAAAGCAGCAAGGGAAAAACAACAAATAATATACAAAGGAATCCCCATAAGGTTAACAGCTGATCTTTCAGCAGAAAGTCTGCAAGCCAGAAGAGAGTGGCAGGAAATATTTAAAGTGATGAAAGGGAAAAACCTACAACCAAGATTACTCTACCCAGCAAGTATCTCATTGAGATTCACCGGAGAAATTAAAACCTTTACAGACAAGCAAAAGCTAAGAGAATTCAGCACCACCAAACCAGCTTTACAACAAATGCTAAAGGAAATTCTCTAGGCAGGAAACACAAGAGAAGGAAAAGACCTACAAAAATAAACCCAAAACAGTTAAGAAAATGATAATGGGAGCACACACATCAATAACTACCTTAAATGTAAATGGATTAAATGCTCCCACCAAAAGATGTAGATTGGTTGAATGGATACAAAAACAAGACCTGTATATATGCTGTCTACAAGAGACCCACTTCAGACCTAGGGCCACATACAGACTGAAAGTGAGGGATGGAAAAATATATTCCATGCAAATGGAAATCAAAAGAAAGCTGGAGTAGGAATTCTCATATCAGACAAAATGACTTTAAAATAAAGACTATTACAAGAGATAAAGAAGGACACTATATCAATCCAAGAAGAAGATAACAATTGTAAATATTTATACACCCAACATAGGAGTACCTCAATACATAAGGCAAATGCTAGCAGCCATAAAAGCGGAAATCAACAGTAACACAGTAATAGTAGCAGACTTTAAAACCCCACTTTCACCAATGGACAGATCATCCTAAATGAAAATAAATAAGGAAACACATGCTTTAAATTACACAGTAAAGAAGATGGACTTAATTGATATTTATAGGACGTTCCATCCAAAACCAACAGAATACACTTTCTTCTCAAGTGCTCGTGGAACATTCTCCAGGATAGATCATATCTTGGGTCACAAATCAGGGCTTGGTAAATTTAAGAAAATTGAAATCATATCAAGTATCTTTTCCAACCACAACATTATGAGACTAGATATCAATTACAGGAAAAAACTGTGAAAAATACAAACACATGGAGGCTAAACAATACACCACTAAATAATCAAGAGAAGAAATCAAAGAGGAAATTAAAAAATACCTAGAAACAAATGACTGAAAACACAACACCCAAAAACCTGTGGGATGCAGCAAAAGCAATTCTAAGAGCAAAGTTTCTAGCAATACAATCCTACCTCAAAAAACAAGAAAAATCTCAAACAAACAACCTAACCTTACAACTAAATTAATTAGAGGAAGAAGAACAAAAAAACCCCAAAGTTAGAAGAAGGAAAGAAATCATAAAGATCAGATCAAAAATAAATGAAAAATAAATGAAGGAAACAATTGCAAAGATCAATAAAACTAAAAGTTGGTTCTTTGAGAAGATAAACAAAATTGATAAACCATTAGCCAGACTCATCAAGAAAAAAGGGAGGGTACTCAAATCAACAGAATTAGAAATGAAAAAGGAGAAGTAACAACTGACACTGCAGAAATATTATAGATCATGAGAGATTACTACAAGCAACTATATGCCAATAAAATGGACAACCTGGAAGAAATGGACAAATTCTTAGAAAAGCACAACCTTACGCAACTGAACCAGGAAGAAATAGAAAATATAAACAGACCAGTCATAAGCACTGAAATTGAAACTGTGATTAAAAATTTTCCAACAAACAATAGCCCACGATCAGATGGCTTCACAGGCAAATTCTATCAAACATTTAGAGAAGAGCTAACACCTATCCTTCTCAAACGCTTCCAAAATATAGCAGAGGGAGGAACACTCCCAAACTCATTCTACGAGGCCACCATCACCCTGATACCAAAACCAGACAAAGATATCACAAAAAAAGAATACTACAGGCCAGTATCACTGATGAACATAGATGCAAAAATCCTCAACTAAATATTAGCAAACAGAGTCCAACAACACATTAAAAGGATACTACACCATGATCAAGTGGGGTTTATCAGAAGAATGCAAGGATTCTTCAATATATGCAAATAAATCAATGTGATACACCATATTAACAAACTGAAGGGTAAAAAGCATATTATCATCTCAATAGATGCAGAAAAGCTTTCAACAGAATTCAACACCCATTTATGATAAAAACCTTCTAGAAAGTAGGCATAGAAGGAACTTACCTCAACATAATAAAGGCCATATATAATAAACCCACAGCCAACATTGCTCTCAATGGTGAAAAACTAAAACCATTTCCACTAAGATCAGGAATAAGACAAGGTGGCCCACTCTCACCAATATTATTCAACATAGTTTTGGAAGTTTTAGCCACAGCAATTAGAGAAGAAAAAGAAATAAAAGGAATCCAAATCAGAAAAGAAGAAGTAAAACTGTCACTGTTTGTAGATGACATGATATTATACATAAAGAACCCTAAAGATACTATCAGAAAACTACTAGAGCTAATCAATGAATTTGATAAAGTAGCAGGATACAAAATTAATGCACAGAAATCTCTTGCATTCCTATACACTAATGATGAAAAATCTGAAAGAGAGATTAAGGAAACACTCCCATTTACCATTGCAACAAAAAGAATAAAATACCCAGGAATTTTAGGTAGGAATTGTCTCCTACCTAAGGAGACAAAAGAACTGTATGCAGAAAACTATAAGACACAAATGAAAGAAATTAAAGATGGTACAAACAGATCGAGAGATATACCTTGTTCTTGGATTGGAAGAATCAACATTGGGAAAATGACTCTACTACCCAAAACAATCTACAGATTCAATGCAATCCCTATAAAACTACCAATGGCATTTTTCACAGAATTAGAACAAAAAATTGCACAATTTGTATGGAAACACAAAAGTCCCGAATAGCCAAAGCAATCTTGAGAAAGAAAATTGGAGCTGGAAGAATCAGGCTCCCCAACTTCAGACTATACTACAAAGCTACAGTAATCAAGACAGGTATGGTACTGGCACAAAAACAGAAATATAGATCAATGGAACAGGATAGAAAGCCCAGAGATAAACCCACACATGGTCACCTTATCTTTGATAAAGGAGGCAGGAATGTACAGTGGAGAAAAGACAGCCTCTTCAATAAGTGGTGCTGGGAAAACTGGACAGCTACATGTAAAAGAATGAAATTAGAACACTCCCTGACACCATACAGAAAAATAAACACAAAATGGATTGAAGACCTAAATGTAAGGCCAGAAACTATCAAACTCTTAGAGGAAAACATAGGCAGAAGACTATATGACATAAATCACAGCAAGATCCTTTTTGTCCCACCTCCTAGAGAAATGGAAAGAAAAACAATAATAAACAAATGAGAACTAATGAAACTTAAAAGCCTTTGCACAGCAAAGGCAACCATGAACAAGACAAAAACACAACCCTCAGAATGGGAGAAAATATTTTCAAACAAAGAAACTGACAAAGGATTAATCTCCAAAATATACAAACAGCTCATGTAGCTCAATACCAAAAAAACAAACAACTCAATCCAAAAATGGGCAGAAGAATTAAATAGACATTTCTCCAAAGAAGATATACAGATTGCCAACAAGCATATGAAAGGATGCTCAACATCACTAATAATTAGAGAAATGCACAGCAAAACTACCATGAGATATCACCTCACAGCTGTCAGAATGGCCATCATCAAAAAATCTACAAACAATAAATGCTGGAGAGGGTGTGGAGAAAAGGGAATCCTCTTGCATTGTTTGTGGGAATGTAAATTGATACAGCCACTATGGAGATTAATATGAAGGTTCCATAAAAAACTAAAAATAGAACTACCATAAAAGAGAAAAACGAAAAATAGAACTACCATACAACCCAGCAATGTCATTACTGGGCATATACCCTGAGAAAACCATAATTCAAAAAAAGTCATGTACCACAATGTTCACTGCATCTCTATTTACAATAGCCAGGACATGGAAGCAACCTAAGTGTCCATCAAGAGATGAATGGATAAAAAAGATGTGGCACATATATACAATGGAATATTACTCAGCCATTAAAAGAAATGAAATTGAGTTATTTGTAGTGTAGTGGACCTAGAGCCTGTCATACAGAGTGAAGTAAGTCAGAAAGAGGAAAACAAATACCGTATGCTAACACATATATATGGAATCTAAAGAAAAAAAAAAACTGTTCTGAAGAACCTAGGGGCAGGACAGGAATAAAGACACAGACGTGGAGAATGGACTTCAGGAACTGGGGAGGGAAGGGTAAGTTGAGATGAAGTGACAGAGTGGCATTGACATATATACACTACAAAATGTAAAATAGATAGCTAGTGGGAAGCAGCCGTATAGCACAGTGAGATCAGCTCGTGCTTTGTGTCCACCTGGAGGGGTGGGAGGGAGGTACAAGACAGAGGGTAATGGGGATATATGTATACGTATAGCTGATTCACTTTGTTATACAGCAGAAAGTAACACACCATTGTAAAGCAATTATTCTCCAATAAAGATGTTAAAAGAAAAAAGCTCATTACAGTAGACGGTTGAAAATCTTTGGTTAATTTTGAGAGTTCTTAAAAACATTAAATTTGACCTTTATATTGGCAGAAAAACCACAGAAATTATTTCTCTCACAGTTCTGAAGATGTCAGTTCCAAAATCAAGTTGTTGGCAGGACCATGCTCCCTTGATGGCTCCACAGGAGAACTCTTCTTTGCCTCTTCTTACCTTCTAGTAGTTGCTAGAAATCCTTGGAATTTATTGGCTTATAGCTGCATCACTCCAATCTGTCCCTATTGTCACATGGTCTTCCTCTTTGTGTCTCATCCATGTCTTCCAGTCTCCTCCTTATAAGACCACCAGTCATATTGCATTAGGGCTCATTGTAATCCGCTATGACCTCTTCTTAACTTGATTGCATCTGCAAAGACACTATTTTGAAATAAGGTCACATTCACAGTTACTAGGATACCCAGTAATTTTGAAGGGGATCCATAAGATCTACTACCTTCTTTTTAATTTTTGCAGGATTTGCATTTGTGACTTGTTTTCTCCCTAAGCACTGTTTTAGCTGTGTCTTAATAAGTTTTGTTATTTTGTATTTCCATAATCCAAATCTCCTGATTCCAATTGTGGTTTCTTCTTTAGCTCATTGGTTTCTTAGAATATATTGCTTAATTTGTAAACACTTTGGGATTTTCTGATGATCTTTCTGTGATTGACTTTCTGTTTCATTCTTCTGTGATCACAGATCATACTATTATTTCATGCTTTGAAATTGGTTGAGAATTGCTTTATGGTCCAGCATACTGTCAACTTGCTAAGTATTTTATGTGCACTTGGAAAAAATATGAGTTCTGTAGTTTGGGAGTATATATTCTACATATGTTTTAATTAAGTCAATTTTGTTATATATGTAGTTCAAATCTTTGATATCTCTGCTTGAATTTCATGTTTCCTTGGTTTATCAGTTACTAAGAGAAGTGTCTTAAAACCTTTTACTATTTTTATGAAATTTATTTCTTCTCCCAAACCTTATTTTGATTTCTTAAAATAATGACATGATTGAAGTTTCAAGATACCAAGAGACTTTAGATACCATGTTTCTGTGGAAGAAACTGTGGGCTCCTGATTACATCCAGTTACATCTTTCTTACATTTATTGGGACTCCAATGACAGGTTTCTCAGTATTGTCCTATGGTAACATAGGAAGTAAGCCAAACAAATTTATAAACATATAGAATTATTTAATAATAAAATGGAAAAATTACATCTTATATCCTGGTGTTGTATCTAGTCTCATTTCTGGGAAGGCTACAAAGGTATTGGTATGATTTTCTAGGAATAACACACATTCATCACGGTCTACTAATTACAGCTGCTTCTAATGAAAATCAAGCAGTATTGTCAATATATTGTATTTGTGAGTGTGAGGCACCTTTTGGTCTAATATAGGGATTTTTCTGTTGATCTGTCATTGGCCTAATAAGGTAGAAATTCCCATAAATATCTAAAGTGGAACCAGGTACATACGCAGTAATAGATAAACGATGATGCAGGCAACTATCGCTTTGTTTAGATCTCGTTTACTCTAAAGTAATATAGCTCTCAAGTTTCACCCAATCCATATCACCAAGTTTAAGAGATTAGGGCTTTAGGACTAAAAATACCAGTGATAGTATGATATATTCATTCCCCTGGAAAGGCTTCTCATCATATCTTTCTTAGGGCCACTAAGAGTTTCTTCACTCCCTGAGCTGACAAGACCAAGATTTCATGACATCTCACCTAGATTACTATGATAGTCTACTCATTGGTCACCCTGTTTCCTGCTGCATTCAAGATATCAGTCTGTTAGACGGATGAACAAGAACGACTAGAACATTTGGGGGAATAAATTTACCAAGACTCTCTTTATTGTTACCCAGAGTTTGTGACTGTATAGTAGATGTTGTTCTTCTTTTGTATGCTCAGCTGAACTCTGTTGCCAACCTTAGAGACCTTTTTCTCCAAATCAGATTTTTTTAAATGTACATGAAGTTTGTTTTTCTTTTTACTAAAACCCCCTCAATGGCCTTTCATCATATTCAGACTATAATCAAAATTACTTTTCATGCTTTATAAAACCCTTCATTATCCAACTCTGACCCCATGTCCTAGCTCTTTCTACCTCATTCACTCTGCCACATGAGCCAGGTTGGCTTCCTTATGGCTCATGAGCAAACCAAGCTAATATGTGTTTTGCCTTCTCTGCTTCCTCTGATGGATCATTCCTCTCCAGTAGCCTTATGTGGCTTATCAACTCACCTCATTTTGGTCCCTGCTTAAATGTCACTTTTTCTAGAGGTATTTCCCAGCCATCTTATCTAAAATCAGTAGTGGTCTATGTAAGAAGAAAATGAGTAACAGTGGGTGCTGAGATAAAGATTTTCTCAGTCTGTGAGGAGATACTGTCTGGTTGGGATGTAAGGTAATATTTAAGCTGAGAATTGACTGACAAGGAGGAGTTAGCTTTATGAAGATATTTTACAAATACTGTTCGAAGAGAGGATAGACTGCAAAATAGGCCACTGCCTTAGACTTTGACACCATATTTCTCTCCATATTAAATTCTATCTAAAATGCTCCTCTTTCAGGCTTGCCCATGTATTACCCAACTTTCAAAATCCAACTTAAATGTCACCTCTTATCTGAAGGATTTCATAGCCCTTTTTCTTAAAGGTCTATTCTTTCCTGTGCTCCCAGTGCTTCCACATCTAATATTTTGTTGGGTGTACAGTGTTTAAATGGGGTATATGTCTTACAGAGTTATGTGGAAACTAGCATGGCTCTCATTTTTATTGATCAAAGGTGGATTTATTTTCAGGTTCAAACTGAAACAATGATTTTCTTACACTGAAGTATTATGCAACATCTCCATGTATAATTCAAAATAAAATAAGTTATTAAATAAATCTAGGAAGGTTCAAGAGTGTTCTGACTTACCCCAAGACAACAACATCTATGCTTGTGTGTGTGTGTGAATGTCTGTGTGCATGTGTGTGGATAGAGAGATTTCATAAAGTCTGAAAATATAGACTACTGTACACAATATCATTGGAAATTATAGTATAAACTGTAAAAATTTAAATATTATCTGTATTTCCTGATTATGTGGGCACTTGATATATAATTTACTTTGAAAAAATGCATATATATATGAGTGTGTGTGTGTGTGTGTGAGAGAGAGAGAGAGAGAGTGTGTGTGTGTGTGTGTGTGTGTGTGTGTGTGTGTGTGTGTGCCAGCATACTCTCTGGCTTTGCTAGTATCCTGAACTTAGTTTGACTGTTGGGGAATCTAACATGACAGATGTTGATAGATATACAAAGAAAACAAAGATGAAGGGCAAAGCAATCAGAAGGAGATTACTGTGGGATAATAAGTAAAACAGTCAAACAGTATTTTTAGTGTTTGATGATAGCAACCTTCCAGATGAAGAATGATTAAGATTGAAATTTAAGCATTTCATATACTTGCAAAGACTAAAAAGCCTATTGCAAAAAAAATGAAAGGAACATGAGCAGAGGATGTAGTCAAATTCAGTTCATATATTGTGAATGAAGAGCAGCACAAAATACAAAATTTGTACAGCACTTGAAATGTAAGATTATAGGAAAATTCAGAGCAGACCAGTATAGAGACATTTTCACTTAGAATACTGATTTTCAGAGTCTTACCAGTTTCTTAAAGATGAAGAACTTGAATTCTATGTCAAAAAAATTCCTGCGTATACCGTTTTATATCATTATATATGTTCATTCTTAAATTTGCATACTGTAGTGTTAAAGTCTTATCTAGCGTTAGGTTAAAACATTTTAAAAAAATGTGTAGTGGAGAGAAAGATGATTCTTATTATTGATAAAAATCATTCCTTTTACTATCCACAGACTTTCTAATAACTGTAACTCCAGGTCAGGACTTATATAGAAATATTGTTTATTCATATGGGCTTGCTTTTTATGTGAAAAGTCTTATTTTCTTTGTCTCTTAATTGGGAATGCCTAGATTCCAATTCACTTTCTAGCTATGTGACAGTATACAAATAATTTGTTTCCTAATTTTTACTTTCCTAAAAATTAAAGGATGAGTATCCAAAGTAGCTAAAGCCTTATGGGTATTTGTGAGGATCAGAGATGATAAATGATATAAAGTGTTTGCCCCAGTGCCTGGCACATAGAAAATTTTCAAAATTATCTTTATGTTATTATCATATGTTCTCATGCTACTTATTCATATGTAAAATGAGTTTGTATTTTTAGTCTAAGAGACTATAAATGAATGTGTTAATGAAACTATTAAGTACCAACCTAAGATAATTCCTGAAGGAAATCTTTCTGAGCTTTATTTATGATTATAGGCACAGTGCTTCACACAATGTCTTATACTAAAATGTTTGCTCAATTGGATATAACTGAACAAAGCTGCAGTTCTATTGATTCTTAAAACTATTGTATATCTAAATATTTGGGTTTTTCCTCAGAAAACCATATTTTGCTTTACAAAAAGTACTGTTTATATACCTGTTCAGATTTTTGCTTGCTTTGAATCTAAATTCAATTGATCCTTATAGCAACTTACAAATTCCATAAATTATAGTTTTATATTTAATGCACATACTGTTCAGTTTTATGCAAGGAAGAGTTTTCTTCTATATTTTCAATGATGTACAGCTGTTTTTCATGTTTATGTGGAGAATGTAAAAGAAGAATCTTGTGCTAATAGTCAGTGGTCAGTAGATTGTAGAGATTGTGTGTCAGCATTTCTCAAGGCTTGTAATTACTTTAAATATAATTCCAGCTTTCCTATGCTTTTATAATATCGATATTAAAAACTAAAATTAAACATTTATACACTTAGTTTTGAAATAAAAGTAAAAATTTATTTGTAAAAAAAATTCGTCATTTAAATTTATCAGTGAAATATTCCAGGTGAAACCATACATTATGCATTAATCGTGAACCATAAATAGATATATAGATAAATAGATAATCAATATCTAACTCCACAGAATGCAATAAAGAATAACCAAAAGTATTAAGACAAATGATTAATATTCTGTACATGCAATCCCTTCTAAGAAGGAATGACTGATAATTTAAAAATGTGCTTTTAAGGAAGGTTTCACAGAGGAGGCTGATTTGCACTGGACACACGCGATAAGAGTGGCTGCGGTGGGGAGGGAGAGACATCTGTGCTAGGAGGGTCACTTAAATGAGGCATTGAAGTGGGAAAACAGGAGTTGTATTCAGATGACAATGGCAATGAATATAGTGATTTAGCCTGTATAAAGGATTGGTTTGTGAAACGATGAGAAGGAAGGACAATTTAGTACCAATTAATGGAGGACTTGGATTCCAGAATAAGCAATGTTTATGTTGTTCTGAAGGAAAATAAGAGCTTTTGCACTTCTTTGTTTCGGTGTTTGTTTTCAGCTGGTCTTGCTGTACTCCCTTCTGCCTTAAAGGAAGAGCTACCTGTTCTCCTTTCTAAGGCAAGTCCCTACACCTACACATTGTCCATTGCATCACTGCCTGTCATCTGTGAAACAGTCTGACATTAGTTACATCTTCCATCTCTGTATTCTTCAATTTATTTCTTGTTATTACTTCTTTTCCTTCTTCCTAAAATGTATTACTCAATTTCTTCAGGATAAAATAATTTCCTTTGTCTTGGCCTCAATTTCTACAATTTTCCTTGCTGTGAGTTTTCTTATGAATAAGCCAAGCATCTACTTTCTACGTTCTCACCTTTCTTTTCCTCTTCCGCCCTCTGTACCTGACTTCCTCTCCTACCACTGTATGTACATCAGCCTCACCAAGGCATCCAAACGTCAAATTTGATGACGTCTTTTCAGACATCGTATAGCTCAACCTACCTCCATCACTCAGCACTGTTGATGAGTATAAACAAAGATGTAGATTTTCAAAACACACATACCTAAGTGATCTTGATCAAATTTGTAAGCTCTAACATCCTGAAGATGGTTAGTGGTATGAATCTAAATAAAGCTATTGTGAGAATACGATTAGAGTATGTACAGGCTTTATCACAGTGTGTGACGCAGAATACACACTACATAAGCAGTAGCTAATATTATCTTAAAAGAATTGTCTCTCCTCACTGTCCCTGATTTGGGCCTTTTAATATGCTTTAATTTAGCCTCAAATTCCAGATACAAGAGTTTCTCCTTACCTTATGTTAATGATTATGAGTAACTTGGGTATAGAGGGGAAGGTTTCCTCATAATGTCATTAAGTGGCAAGGAATGCTCGGACATGAAATCCCACCTTGTTAATCATATCCAAAATTAAATGGAAATTTGGTTGCAATGTACTGAGGCAAAGTTGTATTATTATTATTAATTATTATTATAATTATTAAATTTTTTTGATCCCACAGAGAAACTGCCATAATAAATTGTGTGAGTACTTCTATGCTGGGTTCTGTGGGTGAGTTGCAGGCCAGTCACTTGAAATGGTGGTCCTCAAGGAGTCTTTCTTCCAGGCCACTAGATCTGGCACTCTATAGGCAAGAACTGCTAAATATGGGCCCCAGCAGCCATACCTCAGTTATAAGGCCCTTCCCATCTACCCCTTCTTCTTCTTCCCTATTACAATCCCCTACCGATACCCTCACTCAAGAGTTTTTCATTTAATTGTGTTCATTCATACATTGAAGCCTGATTACTCATTTGAAAGAGATGATAAGAAAGACTTAGCTACCATAGGGTTTATATGAAATTACTTTTTCTCCCTACCCTCTTCTTAGCCTAATATCATTTGACACTCAGTTTAAATCTTTCAGTCCAGGAACACTAGTCCATGTGGTCACAATCCTTTCTCCTCCTCAAGGGCATTTGTATATACTGTGACTTAGATTTGAATCATCTGATCTTTCTTACTTTTCATAGCTCAATCTATACCTTCTTATCAATACTTTAACTTTCTCATAAAAGAAAATTTTCTCATTTTATCTGTCATAACTTCTTTTTATGGAACTTACCACAGTAGCAATTTTATACCTGCTTCTGCAATTAGTATTCTCTAAGTTTCATAAAAACAGGGACTTTGTCCATTTTTAGCTCATTTTAGATCCAAAATCTAAGATGTAGCCTGTCGCAAGATAGTGGTTCTAAATGAAAGAATGAGCACCAGTCCCTAAGAACACAGGAACTCTTTATCCTACTGAAAAAAAAAACAAGTTTTTGTCTATTGAAATACAATGGATGGTCTGCCCTCCCAGAGAGCTGTTGAAATGATTTCATTCCCTCCTTGCGTTATCTGGAAGGACCAAAGGCCCACTCTTATGGATGGATCAAATGTCTATTTTCTAAAACAAAAACATTAAATAAAATTGCATTCTCTCTCTCCCTTTCTCTCTCTCTCTAGCTCTCTCTCTCTCTCTCCCTCCCCTTCCTCTCTCACTCTTTCTACTCTCCATGACTTAGTATACAATTACATAAAATAATCTCTTTCCATGAAAATGTATTTCTCTGTGTTCTTTGACAATGACTCCTAGTCTTTTTCCTACCTCATTAACTGCTCTATACCAATTTTTTTTTACTGACCTTTTATCAAAGTTATTCAGATTGCTCTTTTAAATGTTAATATAACCATATTAAAAAAATCAATTTATTTAAGCTAAAAACACAACCAAAAGCAGTTACCCATTTCTCCCACCCTCCACCCCTCACCTCTGGCAACCACCAATGATCTCTTCTCTGTATCTGTGAGCTTAGTTTTATTTATTTATTCATTCATTCATTCATTCATTTATAGATTCCACATGAAGGAAAAATTATATGGTATTTGTCTTTCTCTGCCTGACTTATTTCACTTTTAATAATGCTCTTGAGGTCCATCCATTGCTGTTACAGGTGGCAAGATTGCATTCCTTTTTATGGCTGAATAATATTCCATTATATGGAGATAGATATATATATAGATTGATATCTATCTATCTGTATTGCAATATATCCACTCATCCACTGATGGACATTTAGGTTGTTTCCATATCTTGGCTATTGTAAATAATGCTGCCATGAACATGAGAATGCATATATCTTTTTGTGTTAGTGTTTTTGTTTTCTGTAGGTAAATACCCAGAAGTGGAATTGCTGGATCATATGATAGTTCTAGTTTTAATTTTTTGAGGAACCACCATACTGTTTTCCATAGTGGCTGTATCAATTTACACTCCCTCCAACAATGCATGAAGGTTTCCTTTTCTCCACATCTTTCCAACACTTGTTATTTCTTGTGTTTTTGAAAATAGCCATTCTAACAGGGATGAGGTGATATCTCACTGTGGTTTCTATTTGCATTTTCCTGATGACTAATGGTGTAGAGCATCTTGTCATGTACCTGCTGACCATTTTTATGTCTTCTTTGAAAAATATCTATTCAGATCTTCTGCCCATTTTTCAATCAGATTGTTTGGGTTTTTTGCTATTGAGTTGTATGAGTTCCTTATATTTTGGATATTAGCTCATTATCAGACATATGATTTGCAAATATTTTCTCCTATTTAATAGGTTGCCTTTTCATTTTGTTGATGGTTTCTTTTGCTGAGCAGAAGCTTTTTAGTTTGAGATAGTCCCACTTGTTTATTTTTGCTCTTGTTACTTTTGCTTTTGGTGTCAGATTCAAAAAATTATTGTCAGGAGCTTATTGCCTATGTTTTCTTCTAGGAGTTTTATGATTTCAGGTCTTACGCTCAAGTCTCTTATCTTTTTGAGTTAATATTGTGTATGGTGTAAGGCAGTGGTCCAGTTTCAATCTTTTCTTTGTCTATCCAGTTTTCTCAAAATAATTTATTGAAGAGACTGAAGAGATTTATTGAGATTTTTTCCTCAATCTTCTTATGGTTTCAGTTATATGTAATAATTACTTCTATTCCTATTTACATTAATGAATATTAACTTTCAAACAAAATAAATATATGGTTAGAGAAAACACACATACATGCACACACATATGATTCAGTTATCAAATAGAATATACTGACAAAATTTTATTTTTTAGAGGAAATGAAGGAGTATTTATTTGTCTTGATGACATTTAAGAAGCTAAAGTTAATTTTCCAGTGTGATATATCATCTCCTTAGTAGTTTTGATCTTTCTGGTATCATTAGAAGAATGTAAAATGGGCAAAGTCTGGCTTGACAGAATGAAAGTTCCAGTACTTGGGGAGAGGGTCAGGCAGTGTGGTGACACAAGCCCAGTTATATGAATATATTATGAGAAATATTTGAAAAAGTTTAGCGCTTGTGATTTTTCAACACAATAATGCATCTCTCATGAAAACCCATACTGTAATTAGGTGAGTATGTTGGACAAGAAAACCTGCCAATAATGACCTTCACTCTCAACTCTGAAGTAATTGCACACTTAGGCATCTGGTAACCACCTACAGTTTCTATAGACTTTGGCAACTTGGGATCAATATCATCAACCTACGAACTCCGGAAAATGTACCCAGATCTATCTCTCCTCTCCTTATATACTGGCAGTAAGATAACAGATTCATATGTACTCTCCCCATGTCTAGAATCACTAGATTATACAAAGATAAATATTACATCAGTGTTATATTTCATTTCTAGAACATTAAGAAGAAAGAGTTCTAGGAAAACAAGCATACAGATGATAAGTAGATAAATCCATGAAAGACAGGAAAATGATGGATCTCCTCTTACATTCGTTTCCAGTACTTCTCTGTGTTTCAGCCAAAATGATGTTTTCAAAATTCAAATTGACCGTGTCAAATCCCCACTATTTAAATTTTAAAAAAACAGGCAAAACTTTCAATAGCTTCGCCTTTCTCTTTGGATACAATGTGCAGTCTTTAACGTGGTATATTCACTATTGCATGTTCTAATTTCTGCCTTTTTCTCCAGCTGTATCTCCCACTGCTATCCACTTTGTAAATGGTATGCCATCCCAACTGGTCTCTCCAAATACAGGTGCTTTTCACGTGCTGTCCTTGTGTTTGTTTTGTTCCTTACCCTGCTCACCTAGTTAGCACACATACATTTTATATTTCAGTGTAGGAGTGATTTCTCAGGGCAAGCTTAGGTCATACTTCTCTGTTTTATACTTTTAGAGCACCATAATTTATATCCTAGTATAATTCTATTTGTGAACATATTATTACTTGAGTGATTATTTATTTGATACAAGTTTTTGGCATTGGAAGTAATCATTACTGGGAAAAAAAAAGAGTCTGTGTTTGCTTGCTGTTGTATCCCCAGCATCAAGCACTTTTGATTGGTCGATAAATATTTGCTCAACGAGTAAATGGGCTTTAACTGTGTTTAATTTGAAAACACCGAAGAAAGAAATATTGGCCCAAGAAAGTTTGATTTAAAGGCCTTCATGTTTCAGGCTAGAAGATATTAGATCGATGTTTGTTTATTAATTAACCCAAATAATCTTTGTACATTTCTTTGACTGCAAATATAATTCTGAATCTTATGGTGTTACTCCTGTTTTTTTAGTGTGCAATAGAGTCATATTAAGAAAAATAGTATCAATGTGAGTCCTTAAAATATTCCTCAAAAACTGAGTTTTTATACATATAGTTATTATATTTCTGCAATTTCAAGGTCAACTCTATAAGTTAACTATATGACAAAATGCTAAAAGCAATAGACTTTGGTTTTATAGGTAATGGATAAAATTGAAGTGACTATTTCAAGAAATGCAATTATCTTATGTCAAACATGTTCAGAAGTCCATGAACATAATGGAATTTCTTTTCATCTCTCATCCTACTACAGAATATCCCTCAACTAAATGAACTCAGGCTCTTGTTTTTCATGAGTCCCAGTAGTACTGTCATAAAAGGGGCTGCTTTCAGTCAAAATGTCAATACCTGGCAGCTGCATATGGTTAATTTGATGATACTACTTCCCAGCAATGTCAAGTCATAGGGACTAGTTTTTGAAATGACATTAAAATCAATGAATTTTATAAAATTTAATAAGAATTAGAGATATAAAATGATAATATTGAAATATAAATAACATCTATAATGAATGGATGCTTTGAAATAATTTACTCCTTAACATCAGGCATAATTTATCATTAAATTACAAATGTGTTCCCTATTTTTAAAATTAAACATGTTTAACCTCTTCTCATGTATCATTTTGTGTAATGAAAATAAGAGGTATAATTTATCCTCTTTTGAAGCCATGTGTTTCAAAATATCTTTAAGGAAATCAAATGTGGGATCAAATTTAAACTTCTGAGTACTTCCTATATCAGATGTCATGGAGAATCCAAGATAATGTATAATAACAATTCAGAGTGATCTTAGTACTAAATTTGTTAACCAGAAGAATTATTGCAGATTCGTTCATGTTTGAATAATAGACAACATATACTCAAAATGGCTGAAATCTTAATGAATTAAGAGACGTCAGTCAGGACAATAGCTCTTTGCCCCACCAGAGAAATATCTTATTAGAATATTAAACAGCACCTTTTTCTTTGTTTGTATTCTTTAAGGACATTAAAAATTTAGAGAAATTTATTAAAGATGTTTGGAAATTATGAAAGGAAATAAGTGATTAGGCTCTCCTGCTCATCACAAATTGGCATCTAAATGAATATATATCACATATATATATATATATCATATATATCCACACAAAATTTTAAAAATTTTTAAAATTTTAAAAATTCATCTAAATCCAGGAGATATAGTGTGATTCTCATTGTTCTAGAAAATATCATTAAGACCAAAGGTCCTGTAATGATTGGTTTTTATTCCTTATTCAAATAGGTGCTTCTGGAGATGCACTCCTAACACTTACTCATTTGAGTAAACAAAAGGTAGCAGCACTGAATACTGAGATAGGAATGTGGGTTCCTTTACATTAGACAAAGAAACATACATATATATGTATATCTATTGAGATATATATATATATATATATATATACACACACCAAGATATGTATGTATACATATACATATGTGTGTGTGTGTGTGTGTATATATATATATATATATATATATATATATATAAAGAAAAATTTTCAACAAGAATATCAGATGCCCAAGTGGAAAGAATTATCAAAAAGACCTAAATAGCAAATTTGTTACAACTGAGTAAATTGAGCCTTATTATTTCCAGTCAAAGATAATACAAAGGAAATACAAATTTAGTGAATGGTTCCCTGTTTCACAAAACTTATGATGCTGAAGCAAGAGGTCATTGGTTTTAGAATTCATATTTATATAACTTCATTAACTTTGGGAAATAAAAACAGTTTTGCTCTCCATCTCTACACACACATACACACACACACACACACACACACACACAACACATTCACACATAAATGCATTATCAGTAAGGGATAGCTAACCTCTTGTGATTTAAAAATTTTTTCTAACTGGGTTAGAATTTGTAGAAAAGGGATAACAATATTGCTTTGTACTTAGTAGCCTTAATAAGATTTATCGAGCAATCAAAATATTAATTTTTTTCAACAAATATTATAATAAATAATGAGTGAAATTGAATGAGTGCTTACTAAAAGTTGGGTGCTACATTGAGCAGTTTGTATATTTATTTTGTTATACCTCCTTTAATCTATACAGTGTCTATAATAGGTATTATTAGCTCCATTATAGAGGTGAAAGGATTCAGCCTCTGATAGGTCATGGAAATTCCCTGAAGTCTCAGGACTCCTAAGTGGTAGAACAATTATTCAGATTCAGGTCCAATTCAAAGTGCAAATGTTTCTTCTCCAACAAATACCACAGAGTAGAGCAATTATGTTAACAATTACAATTAAGTTTAAAACACATATATATATCTTTATTAGACCCATTTTCTTGCTTACATTTTCTTGCTTATTTATCTTTCAATTTATCTAATAACTATTTATTGAGCACTCTCCAGAAATTTTAGAGTATACAGGGGGAAGACATAAAAATGAGCAAAGAATTGTAATACAATAAAATGAATACTATAATGCTACAGTCAAATATGGTAGAAGTTTGTAAACAGTGTTTAACTCAGTGGTAACAGTGGGAAGCATGTGTCTTGTTCTGTGACAAAAATGTGTCATAAAAGATCATATGACTCATTTTTGAGACAATGGTCATCTAGAAATTATTCTGTATATAAAGGTAAGAGGTCCAATATTGATACCCCTTAAAAGTCAATCTAAGGAATTTGGATATTATCCTATTGTATAGGGGCCAGGAGGATATTGGCTTTGAAGTATTGTAGACAAGGTATATCAGAATCACCTTTTTACTTTTCAGGTAAATACCCAATATCACATAAAGAATGTGTTGGAAAAGGGAAATTAAGTGTGCTTTTTTTGCCATCGTGCACGTGAAAGTTAAGTTGAAGTAAGTATAAAAGAGAGAAGACACTGGAAAGGAGCAATACTTATGTGGTAGTATCAAAAGAAATCTGCTTAGGAGGGAAATGAAGAGTAAGGTTAAAAATAGAGCCTTAACATTCCATTTCAGCTCAATCCATATATTATACATGTGGCATTATATCTAGTTAATTAGGCTGTTAATTTGATAAGCATGGCTGATTCCAGTTTATTTATAACAAACTAATAATGGTTTTGCTTATTAAGGATGGTTTAAATGTATGTAGAGAAAAAGGAGCCCTTGAAAGAGATAGGAGTTCATATCAATCAGGGTTCCTGGTGGCAAAACACCTGTAAATAAAAAAAAACAGAAAAACCTTTAAGATAAAAAATAATTTGTAGGATAGGTAGCAGGTAGTTCATAGAATTTATAGTTGTACTGGATAACTGGATTCAGAAAATGGGTGGAGCCAAGTGTAGGTGTTCTCCAGACATCCTTTGGCTCAGTACTGCCAGCTCTGCCCTTCCCTCATCTGTGCCCTGCAGTAATTCAAGCATAAAGTAAACCGGAGTTTGAAGACTTCAGGTAGAAAAAGCAATGTCAGTTATCATATAGTATTGGTACATTGATTACATGCTGAAATGATAATATTTGGGATCTACTGGTTTAAAATAATATACCTTTTAAAATTAACCTTTCCTGTTTATTTTTATTGTTTCTAATGTGACTAGTAGAAATTTTGAAATTAGGTATGCAACTTGCATTTGTGTCTTGTATTATATTTTTATTGGATAGCACCATTGTAGAAGGCAAGCTGGGGTCTTGCATGTGTGCGTGCACGTGTGTGTGTGTGTATGTGTGTGTGTGTGTGTCTTTGTGTCTGTAGGACAAAAATGACAGAAATCAGGGGGAAAACTGACAGTAACAATGGGCTATAGCATTGGATTGCTGTCTTCTCTTTCCCCAAACCAACATCAGTTTTACCATGATCCAAAACCCTGATTCCACCCTGGGAAAATGAGAAGAGGTTAAGATAGTATAGTATAAAATAGTATCGTATCTTTCCTGGAGATAAGCCCAGGAAAGTTACAGGAAAGAAGAGATGAGGGGAGTGAAATTCTGTTTGGCAGTATTAAGATGGAACACTAACCAATATTCAGCTTAGGAAATTTTAATGTTTTCTGTGTCGATGAAAAAATTAATCAGTCAATCTAAGAAAGAAATGGAAAATTTTATTTGAGCCAAATTGAGGATTATAACCCGGGAACAGCCTCTCAGAAAGCTATGAAAGCTGTTCTGCCCATTAGAGGTCAAGGCACAGTTATATACGTTTTTGAGACAGAGAGCTGTACATTAAATCAGGGGTCCCCAACACCCGGGCGGTGGACTGGTACCGGTCAGCGGCCTGTTAGGGACCGGACCACACAGCAGGAGGTAAGCGGCGGGCGAGCGAGCAAAATTTCATCTGCCGTTCACCATTGCTTCCCATCGCTCGCAGTACCTCCTGAACCACTACCCCGTCCCGTCCGTGGAAAAATTGTCCTTCACGAAACCGGTCCCTAGTGCCAGAAAGGTTGGGGACCGCTGCATTAAATGATGTAGACAGTTTGCACAATCCAGATCTGTAAGTACAAAGTGGTGGGTCATGTGACCCCTTACAAGATCAAGAAGGAACGTTATCTCTTAAGGAGTTGTCTTGTTGGTGCTAGGAGAAGGTTGCTCTTTATGGTGGAGCAGGTATTTCCGCCAATGAGGGAGGTTTGGTTGATGCATAATACAGATACACGATGCACAGTGCGGGGAGAGAGGTGGCCAAAGGGCAGAGAAAATTTTTATAGTTAAATTTTTCCTGTCTTGCCATAAAATATGAATTTTATTTCACAGCTATCTAATTTCTGTACTTTCCTGACATATTTCTTTATCAAATTAGACCTAAAAACCAAAGAAATTGCCTATAAAACAATGCTAATAATGTGAGAAAAAGATAAAGCTGGGAGGGTTTTAAGTTCACGCAGTTTAGTAAAAAGAACATGGACTTCTTTTTACTGTCACACTGCACTCACATGGATGTGTGAAAAGAAATTGAAGGCAGTGCATGTGAAAAAGAGAAAATCCTAATCTTGTCACTTCTCATCAGCCTTGTAAAACACTAACTAATACACTTAGTAAAAGAAAGTGTTTTAACTGTTGCGTGCAAGAAAATCTAATTTTTTCTTTCAAGAACAGTCAGTACATGAGTAAATGCTGACCTGCTGTTTTACACAATAGAATCCAGTTCTTCTGTTATGCCCATTAAACTAAGAATTGCTGAAGAAAGCAAACTTCTTACAAGGGACAGAGCCTATTTGAGCTTATAGTTTTGCCTTAGGCCAAAAAGGGAAGGAAAACCCTTTCTAAACTTTCTAACCATATGTGGTAGTCATCTTGCTAAAAGGGAAAATCTTCTCAAGCAATTCCCTATAAAGAAATGTCATTATCTCCAGTAGCTCTTTTGATTATTCTGCATACGAATCTATCAGCCAATTTTCTAGGTGCAGTTTCGGAGATGACTGTAAATGCTAGTAGCAATTATAAAGGAAATTGATCCTGTAAAAGCAACAGTTTGGTATTCATTCCAACAAATGGCCACTTCAACAAATAATACCAGAAGCTTTCCACACGTAAAAACTACAACAGACATAAAGCAAAATGATTGCCTTGACCAGGTGATTGAACCCTCATAAGCATAAAATACAGGACTGAAATTTTAAAGAAGTATAATGAAAATCATTTAATAGACATAGATACTGCTCAGTTTTGAAAGATTAATAAGAAAAGAAAGCTCTGTGCTCTCCAAAATATTTTCACTGTAAATTTCAAAGAGGATGAATACTAGATTTAATTTTTGCTTTTAGGGTCATGGCTGCCTGGTTTATATTTGTAATCACACATAAATGAAGGAAAAGCTAACTTTAGGTTTCTAAGTAGCAAGGCTGTAGATAATACACAAAAGTGTAATTCCCTATGGTGTAAGTATTTGAATAAAATTATCATCAGAGACAGCCAGCTGAATTATGGAGCAAGCTTTATTATTCCCCTTGACATCTGGCTTTACAAGAGTCCTTTTTTCCTCTTTTACTTTTTCATTTTTACTTCTTAATATTTTCTAGTTTTATTGAGATATAATTGACATATAACACTGTATTATCTTACATTATCTTACGATGTTACTCTGAGGCAGTGAATGTGATAGATGTGAATGCCCAGCATCTCCAAACATCAAACTTATAAATCCCAACAGTTACTTCAATAGACTGAGACAAGTTGCCCTCGAATATCTAAGGATTTTAACAGATTCAATGGCAAACATATGTTTGTCTGAATTTCATAGTAGCTTTTTTTAAAATTTGTGTTCATATGACTAGTTCAACCAAGCCCAATGCCTATGAGTTTAATTAAATTCCCATTGGAATCTGGGCTAACAATATTAAGCCATTTTCTACAGAAAGTACACTTGTAAAAGCAAGCCCACTAGGCCAGAGAAAATAGTGGGACTTTGCAGAGACAAATAATAATGATTAATAAATACTAAATTCCTGCAGATGCCTACCACATGTTTTGTATTCTGCTAAATTCTTTGATATAACTTATCTCATCTTTAGAGGAAAGAGTGAGCTCTCACATTTCACATGTTTACAGATGATCAAACTGAAGTTCAAATTGAAAGCATCTATCTGGCTTTGTAGAGATGCTCTTTTCATTTCATAAGTACACATTTCATTATGGGCACTCAATACAAAATTGATGAGAGGGAAATAAATATGTGAAGGAATGGGTGTAGAAATTTACTAGGGTATAACTTATTCAATTTTTACATGTTTCTGGAAGTTTAAAAACTACATGTTAAGACTGCTGTTGAAATAATTTGTATCAAATAATATATACTATCAATTTTATATTTTATATAACATTCATTTCAGTAGTTTTAACTAAACCAACTATAATAACATTTTTAGAAAATGTTTATTCCAATGTTTTAAGAAAAAAATATTAACCTCAAATAAATTAAATATAGTGGCTTAAACATTCCCTGTGTATGCCAAGAAATAACAAAATGTAAATAGAAAAATAAAAGTTTTTTTCCTAAATTCATGCCTTAACTTATCATGAATCATGGTAAACACTTTTTTTTTTTAACATTACAAGGTTCTTTTCTAACATAAACAGAAACCATTATGAACATAGCCCCAAATATTTCAGGTTCCATTCAAATTTTTTTTTTTTTTTTTTTTGGCGGTACGCGGGCCTCTCACTGTTGTGGCCTCTCCCGTTGCGGAGCACAGGCTCCGGACGTGCAGGCTCAGCGGCCATGGCTCACAGGCCCAGCCGCTCCGCGGCATGTGGGATCTTCCCGGACGGGGGCACGAACCCATGTCCTCTGCATCGGCAGGCAGACTCTCAACCACTGTGCCACCAGGGAAGCCCTCCATTCAAATTTTACTAATTATCTATTATGTATGAGTTTTAAAGTATATTTTATTGGAAATAGTTGCATTTAAAGTTATAGTTACAGCAACAAAGTTAAAGTATGTAAGATATATACTTATGGACACGTGTATAGATACTCTGGTATAAGTCAGAAAATACCACTCTTTTTTTAATATACTCTAAAATCTTCACTTATATTTGAGGATAAATCTAATGTGTTAGATTTTACATTACAATAAATATAATTTATTATAATGGATTTTTTTAATCCTTCTTATAAATTTTGTCAATTTTAATCATGAGCTAACCTTCTAATATTGAAGTTGGTTTGAACACTGATTTTTAATTACTTATGAAGAAAAAAACACTTGAAAATTGAAATACACTATACATAACTGTGATCTTGTGGAATGGGAATTATAAATTGATATAATCCTATTATATCATCTTAAATGTTACTTCAGTCATTTGGGTTTGAGAATATAATTTCACTTGTGGTATGTCCAAATTTATGCAACATGAGCTATCTTTTTACTAACAAAATGCCCAATGCTCTTCAGGACAATTAGTACAAAATTTAGTGACTAAATTAATAAATGTTATAATCTAATATTATGGGCTATAAGTTTTCTTATTTCAAAGAGTCTTAACAAACTGCTGATCTTTATTGTGTGGTTAAGTTTTATGAGCACTTCCTGGCACAGTTATATGTATGAGTCAGGATATCAGTAGACATATTCGGAGGAGTTTAATAATTTACACTAATAAATTTATCAGTTAAAGCATTATGTATGCTAATATTGTCACTTTTTGTTAAAGGAAGTTTCATCATCTTTATTAATAAACAAATTATAATACATTTCAAGTATTGACAGACATTTGAATTAATAATTTAAAAAATTAATTGTTATAATTTACGGTCTTAAGGTTAATATAAAACAGTATCCAAAAGAATAAACAGAATTTGTTCTTCCCTCACTTCAGTGTTTACCACTATTTGGTTTTATGCTACAATGTTTATATACCTAAGATGTCTAACTTTTATAAATCCCCTAATCAGCTCATTGTTGAGGAAAAATTTTTAAATTTTTTCTGGTTTTCTTCATATACCCCAAATATCAGTTTTAATCACTGAAGAAGGAGATTTGTTGCAATGGGTTGAACCATTGTTTGGATCAGGTTTTAGAACCCTATATCTTCATCATGAGTAGAGATTTTCCTCACTTACTGAAACACATCAATAGCATATTTAAAACATAAATCTGCCTCTTTATTCATCTGCCCACATTTGAGCTCTACACTGTAAATGATAAAAAAAAAATAAGTAATATAGAGACAATTATTTGGTAATTTTGTTATAAAGATTCGCCTTCAAAAACAATGTGAAATAATAGAGGAAAAAATATAAGATTAAAAAAACAAGACACAGATTTCCTAAAGACCTGAGAGAACAGATGTACAATCAGCATCACTCTGTGAGTATCAATACTCAAGAGGTATAGGCAGTAGGTTTTTCCACCCCCTGTTGCTCTTGTGAGAACCAGTCTCTAAATAAATTCTACAGAGATTTGTCAAGTTAGTAACCCATGCAAAGCACTTTTGGGGAAAATAGGAGAGCTGATAATAGTGGAGGAAGTAATAATACCTAGGTAGCAACTATGATCTCTGCTTAAAAGAATAAATGCATTCAATTAATGAATTGTGCCTATTTGACCTGTGACCTCTTTATGAGTACATACGGATGGGCATAATACTGTTTTAGAGACCTATTGCCAAACTAATGCATAATATTTAGTAGACAATTTGTGTTGCTCGTCATTCAGTGGGTAGGTCATGGCTCTGTTGGGCTCAGTTTAGAGATTAGCTTATTTGTTCATTTGACTGAGGCTTCTCATTTGATTCCTGTCTGCTTCATCTGCTCATTCTCTTGGAGCAGTGGCTATCTGGAGCATACGGTTCTCAAAGTGAAGGGTGAAAAGGCGAGAGTGAAAGCCAAACTGTATGACCCCACTTAACATCTCTGTGCTGGTCATGTCTGATAATATCCCATTGGCTAAAACAAGTCACGGGGCCACATCCAAACTCAGTGGAACAGCTGGGTTACTCCTCCTGTAGAGAGGCAGCCACAGCAAAGGTGAGGAACAAATGGTGGATTGTAAGCAAGCAACACAACTCTGCCCTCTTGGTCGCAATTATTGATTTCCCTTCCATTTAAAAAAATATATTTACTTCTTCTCCATATTACCAGAAAACCTTATCCTGTTATGGCAATACTCACTTATGGAACTGTTGTAAGGATGAGTAAGAAAAAATATAAAGCAACTAATACACATCTTCAAACATAGAAGTTGCATTCTATTGTTATTAGTATTAGTCATAATAATGATAGACATAATATTTAATTTAATGTTAATACAATTAAATACCTTCCTATGTTTTTATCTGAAACATTATCACCATGCTCTATATTAGAGAATATTTTAAATATTTCAGTATTCCAGTAATAAGCTTATTTGTTAATTACAAGGACGGTAACTCCTAAATGAGGGAAAAAAGAGATTGAATCAAATGAGTTAGACAGATGCCTTAAGACTTAACTTGCAAATGGAATTGATTCCCAAGGAATGCAAAATCCCTGCAAACACAGTAAGTGACATTTTACAGTAAAATGAATCTTACCCATGTAATATACTCCAAGGAGATAAGACACACACAAAAATATTTCTAGCAAATAGAGATTTACAAGTATGAAAGCTCAAAGGTAATCTACTTTGGAAATTAACAAGCAGGCTAGAACTACTGAGAATGAATAAGGAATACATGAAACACAATTAACAACAAACAAACAAAAAATATTACCATATTGCCCGATTTAAACAGTGATGTAATGTTCACATCGTATGCAATAATTGAAAATGCTGTTTGATCCTTCGGTTGTGCCATAACCAGCTAACTTCCAAGTGATGAAAATTGTTTCTGTTTTTCCCCTTTTGCTTTGCTTTTCTACTTTCCAGCTGCCAGATGGATGTGTGCATCGGCCTCCACCACATCATCAACATCTCTGCTTAAATTCTAGTGAGCTGTGAGTGTTCCATTACCCATTGCATTCTGCCCCATTTGATCCAGGCACATTTGCCACTTTGATGCCTTCACAGTACAAACAAGGTGCACTAATCCAAGCTTCCCTCTTCTATCCTGTGAGAACCTCTCATCATTGCCGAGGTTTCAGATCTGGTGCATGACATTACCACTTCATTTTGTTCGCTTTGATCAGATCAGTCTGACACTTTGATCCATGCATTGCACTGACTGGACTCATCAAAGCGTTCGCACTTTTGTTTTTGACAGGCAGTGACAGAGATTCCAGCAAGATTAGGGATTTTTCCTTTTCCTGTTTCTGTTGAATTTTCAGTATTAATTATTTGTTATTTAATTCTAGTTCTAGAATATGTTCATTGGTTTTATTGGTGTTGTATTTTCTTAAATGTATGTTTATTTTTAAGTAAGGCTTGCCAACAGCAATTAAATATATCTGGATCAGAGTTGTATATCTCATAATTGTTTAACACACCATGGGTGTTTAATCAATGATTTTAAAATGCCAGTAGCTTAACCGAAA
This sequence comes from Pseudorca crassidens, assembly GCF_039906515.1. Taxonomy (NCBI): domain Eukaryota; kingdom Metazoa; phylum Chordata; class Mammalia; order Artiodactyla; family Delphinidae; genus Pseudorca; species Pseudorca crassidens. The sequence continues at coordinate 10,319,710 of NC_090299.1, forward strand.
CAATCAGTGGTGTGTAAAGCAACTGTACTGATGAACTAGAATATTTTTAGAGCTCCATCTTAGGAAAATATGCTTCATCTAATGACCTTTATCAGAAAATACTTTTTGTCTACTGGATAGAATTAAAAAGACTGACACATGTTTTAAATATACTGCCTGTCCAAGTTAGAATGGTAAACCTCCTTATGATTAGATTAGAAGTTTGGCTTGCTCCGGTTTTCTTGCTTACACTTATTTCTTTCAGACCTGGAAATCTTGATGTATATATTTTCCTGCATAGCTTTTTCATGAGCTGTATCAAATTATATTCATTCAGTGATCTATTCAACTTGTAAAACTATGGAAATATAAGCCCTAGGAGACATGTGAGATCACCAGAGATTCTATTTTTCTTAAATTCCCTAATCCCTAAATACTAGTAACACATATTCCCCAATTCTGAAGGAATTGTGAAGGGAAATTTCTATTCTAATGGATGTGTTTTTAGGACTTCAAGATGAACAGTAAATGATAAAAGTTGGTCCCTTGAAGGAGAGCTATATTGAGCTGTCCTTCAGAGAAAGAGGATATCATCAGTGAATCTGCCACTGATAAGATTATTATTTTCTGTATGTGTTAAAAATGAACGGTTATGTTACTGTTTTTACTGTCTCAGACTCTGAGGATGTGACAAACGAAATGATTAGAAACTGAAGTATTACCCAGAAGCATCACTGTGTATACACTGATGATCTCTTGGGCTTTTTGGACACTGAACAGTAGTCACTAAACTAGTAAGAACTTAGGTTAAGTTTCCATTATAATTCACTAAGTGAAGTATACAGAGCAAAATATACTAACTTAGTTATGGCTCTGTGCCTCTTGGTGGTTAGGCGTGGGATCTCACAGGTGGGAGCTACTAACTGACCTTGTGGGAACTTCATGCTTCATGATAGACGACAGACAAGGTCTACTAGTGATAAACCATCCATAGTTTACCAATAAGATCTCTTCTCACCAAACCAAAATATATCAGAGAAGATACTATTTGTCCCTGTCTTTAGTAACTCATGTCCTTAGGTGAGGAACAGGGAGAAGTACGTGTGTTAATGAGGTAGAGAACATCTGGAATATCCAGGATAATCATGAAGTAGTGACTTCAGCAAAATCGACAAGTGCGCCTCGGACATGTTGCCACGCTTATCCAATAGGAAGGGGAAGATGAGCTAGGAGAAAAGTGTCTACTGATCTCCTCTCCCTGTCCGAGAGGCAGAGTCTAAGTTTCTTGACAAAGGCAGTCTTAAAAATGAAGTCACATGCATGTTTTGACCTTCTGGCAGCAGTCCCCAACCTTTTTGGCACCAGGGACTGGTTTCGTGGAAGACAGTTTTTCCACGAACGGAGAGTGTGGGCGAGGAGGACGGTTCAGGCGGTACTGCAAGCAATGGGGAGCGGCAGGTGTAGCTTTGCTCACTCGCCGCTCACCTCCTGCTGTGCGGCCGGGTTCCTAACAGGCCACAGACGATACCAGTCTGCGGCCTGGAGGTTGGGGACCCCTGTTTTATTGTATTGTGTTGTATTGTATTATTTTTTTATTTTTAATTTATTTTTTAACCTCACACCAGTCAGAATGGCCATCATCAAAAAACCTACAAACAATAAATGCTGGAGAGGGTGTGGAGAAAAGGGAACCCTCCTACACTGTTGGTGGGAATGTAAATTGGTACAGCCATTATGGAGAACAGTATGGAGGTTCCTTAAAAAACTAAAAATAGAACTACCATATGACACAGCAATCCCACTACTGGGCATATAGCCTGAGAAAACCATAATTCAAAAAGAGTCATGTACCACAATGTTCGTTGCATCTCTATTTACAATAGCCGGGACCCCTGTTTTAGAGTATTGGCCACTAAGAATAAGTAAAAGACTAAATTTCTCAAGGATGATATTTCTCCCTACTATAATTGTATTTTGGCATTTCTTCCTTCCTATAACTCTGGTAGGACTGGTAGTTAAGTGGTTACAACTTTATACAGAGTTACTTGACCCAAGTCAGCCCTTGGGTACAGTGATTGGTTTGTTGGGCACATTCCCAGGCAGGCTCAGATTTCCATTTGGGAGAATAAAATGAATGGTAAGAGGGCCTCTACTTTTCTTTGATTAGGGGATATAAAAACTGTGCAACCCCTGTGTATATGTGTGTGTGTGTGTGTGTGTGTGTGTGTGTGTGTGTGTTGGGCGGGGGCATCTACAGGGAACCTGCTGGAGAATCAAACTTACATGTTACAAAACAGAGCTAAAAGATGGCAGAATGTGAGAGCAATAGGTGGATAATGGGTGACATCAACTAAGCTGGACCCTGCTGTATCTCAAACCAGCCTAAACCCATAGTTTTGATTATATAAGCCCATTCTCTTACTGTTTGCCTTTAAGATCATTTGTTTTGAGTCTGATTCACCTGCAACTGAAAACTTTCGTTTAGTAAGCTCTAAATTTAGTGGGATCTTTGTTTGAGCTCATTTGCAATATTTTAGTTTTGTGCAATACTTTCAACATGATATAATATTCTTAAGAGAAAAAGAGATTGTCAGGTTGTTTTTCAAAGTGGTAGAACAAACAGGGGACATATAACAAACATGCAAAGTAGAAGTGTTAGAATTGGAGCTACAGTAAAATTGAATTAATATACTGTTTAATAATGTCCTTAAAAGTAAAGGTCATTTTTTCTTCCGTATATCTAGAGAATCAAAGATTAAAAATAAAATTCACTTCTGTATAATAGACTGAAAGTTGCTAGTTATGAAGTTCTAAAGATAAATTACTATTAGCCTTGCCATCTGCTTCTTAGAAAACTATACTTTAATCATCTCAAGGTGTTATTTTCTTATTTTTTATAACAATTAATATAAGCTACTTTGATTCAAAAGAAACATTTATTTTTAAAATCTGGAAATTATCAAAAGGATGCAAGTAAGATAATGAAAAGCATACAAATGCCACCACCTAGAAACTGTGTGATCTAAATGGCTTAAGTTTTCATTCTTTGAACACATGAATACAATTCTGCTCTTTGTACAGATTACAGTTATTTTCTGTAGAGAAAATGTTACCTGTCTGTAATAGGTAATAATGTAATATGTAGAAAACATCACATCAAATAATTAGATAGTATTTAAACATACAGTCTTTCAACTAGACAATCGAAAATAGTGTTTCCTTGCTACTGTAATTTGCATTTCTTTTTTTTTTTTTTTTTTTGCGGTACACGGGCCTCTCACAGTTGTGGCCTCTTCCGCTGTGGAGCACAGGCTCCGGACGCGCAGGCTCAGCGGCCATGGCTCATGGGGCCAGCTGCTCCGCGGCATGTGGGACCGTCCCAGACCGGGGCACGAACCCACGTCCCCTCCATCGGCAGGCGGACTCTCAACCACTGCACCACCAGGGAAGCCCTGCATTTCTTTAATTAGTAGGGAATTTAACAATTCCTCATATGTTGCTGGTCTTTTCTGGTTATTTTTAAGTTTATTTTTTTCAATTGTTCTGTCAGTGGTTTTCTTAATTTCCTAAGTGAATATTTTAAATGGGAGATATTAAACTATCTATACTCACTGATATAACTCATATATGAGTCTTTTTTTTAACATCTTTACTGGAGTATAATTGCTTTAAAATGGTGTGTTGGTTTCTGCTTCATGTATGAGTCTTGTGAAACGTATTTAAAATTTTATTTTTACACATTTTCTCTTTTTACTCCTTTGGTGTAAGGATCATAATATGCTTTGCTCTTTTCTTTTCCAGTGTTTTGAAAATTATTTAACCTATTTAAATTTTTATCAGTGATTAAAAATTTGAAAAATTTCCTTTAACTGTGCTTTGTAATTTTTAAATTAAGATAAAATATGTATCATTTAATTGGTGCCAATATTACATGAATATGTTAGTAATACTTTATCATTGGTGATATCATTTTCTGCTCCTGTTTAGTATGTCTCTATCATTATTACTATAATGTGGATTTTTCATTCACATTAATTCAGTCAGTGGTATTTATTGACATTTACATTCAGATTTCTAACCAGATGAAAAATATTTTTCTAGATTTAGTTTTCTTTTTAATTGCTTTTATACAGTGATTTCTTTTGCATTCTTAAGGTACTAAGTTTGATTTTTCCCTCAAGTAGATTGAAAAATATTCAGTTAACAAAAGTTTTTAGAAGTCACTTGAATTGTGTTTTCTTGAAATCTTGAATATCTAAGACGACTTTATTTTAAATGACAAGTGTTTGTGAATGACAACTTGACAAGTCAGAGTATTCTTAAGTCACAAAATTTTCCCCAAACATACTTTGTAGATATTGCTTCACATTTCTCATTTATTTGTGAAGACACTTGTGAGGCCATTTTGATATTTATTCTTATTAAAATGTGGTTTGTTTCTTCCCTTATTTTTATTTCTTATAAATGAAAATATTTGACAGGATATGTCTGAGTTTCATTATCTTTCTCAGTTTTCCTTCCCTTAGATTATTCTGAATTTTTCCATTTGCATCCAGAATCTCCTTTTCAATTCAGATATACTGTTTTCCATCAATATCCAATGCCAGAACATAGTCTAACACATAGCAGGGAAAATAACACAACATTCCTGGCTTTTGGTACGTGCTCAATATATATGCATCAAATAAGTAAAAAAAAAAAAAAAGTGAGGGATATTTACAAGTAAAGAACTGGAAATGAGGGAATGAAAAAAGATAAGATCATATTTGCAGTGAATCTTTAAATCAAAGTGGTCACGATTCCATTAACTTAAGAATCATTGAAAAAGACAGTTTAGAAAAGAAAAATTCACCATCTATTAATTACAAAATGGCTGTTAGAAATTACTATTAAAAGTGGAGTTACGAACATAAACCTGCTCTCAGGATTCAGATAGGAAAAGTGGTGTTGGCTGTCATAGAGGACAAGAATTGTCAATCTGTACTCTGCCAATTTGAAAACAAAAATAAACTAACAAATAACAACAACGAAGTCTGGATCAGATTTGCTTTCTTTAGAGACACGGGATTTATACAAATTATAATAGCTAACGTTTACTGGCATACTGTCTTTGTGCTAGGTGTTTTACTAAATGTTTTCCATATATTAACTCATGTTATATTGCATCTTTATCATCATAAACTTTTCCTATATGATCTATTTACAATATTATCTCATTCTTTCATCCTTTCTCACTCTATTTCCTTTTCCTTTGTTTTACTGTTTGATAAACACTCTGTCTTCTTACCTTTTGAAGCTTCTAGTTTTCTGAAGATTTTATGGCTGATATAGTGGATACATTTCAAAGTTACATTCTTCCTTCTTCTACTGAAACATGAAAATGAGGTTTCCCTACTCTTCAAATTATTTCAAAAGACTTATTTGAGGACTTTAGAATAGTGTGAGTTCTGGAGGCTGACTTGCAGGCTTAGAATCCTGTCTCTTATTTTGTACCTGTGTGGCCTTTGACAATTTACGGACTTCTCTGTGCTTTAACTTTCTCATTTATCAATCAGTACCTTCTTCATGATATCATAAAGAAGAATACAGTAGAGATACACTATGACAATTCTACTCCCCATTACTTCCATACCAATTATTCTGAACCGTCTTGTCTCTGATTGCATGTTGAAAACCAATAGATTGGTGACAGGAACAAGCAAATGCTGTTTCCTCAACACTGATCCTTATGAGGTGTTCAGAAAAATGCCCAGTCCAGAGCCAAGTTGTTATTTTATAAAGTTAGACTTGACAATTTTACATGGTGAAGCATTTAAAATTTTTCTTGATTCTGATACATTTGCCTCATTGTTATAGACATTTCCTATCAAACTACAGTATTAGATTATCCCTGTAACATTGGGCTCATGGTAATAAGTATGTCTGCCATTTCCTCATATTTTTATGTAAATAAATAGCTAAGAATTTGGGATAGACTCAATATTAAACACCAGACATCAACCTTACATTTTTTTTTCATATATTTAAGGAAAACACTATAGACTTCTTGAGCAGTTTGTCAATAAAATAAGTTATTCCTATTATGTACATTTCATTTTCTGATCTTTTAGCAAAGACCTGCCAATCTCATCCCCACAATGGTTTGGTGCATTTTCAGGTACCATTTATAATTCGTACCTTTTTGTAATTGTTTTGCGGAACACGGAAACATTAGAACTTGTTTGCACTCGTGATTACATATATATATATAAACACACACACACACACACACACACACATATCAATTGGCTGCTTTGTTGTTGTTTTCACCATGTGAATGAAGAATAGTAAGAAAAAGAGGACACATTTATGGAGTTAAAATCATGAATCTTTTTTAACACGATGCTCCAACCAATTGAACACAGTCAGATCGAAACATTTGGAATTAGCCATAGTGTGTAAAGATTTGGATAAGGCACTTAAAAATAATAAATGGTTTGTTAGGTTCTCAGAAGAGATGCAGCCACTTCTCATCTTAATCTTGACGTGGATGTACATTTGTCTTATTTGTTTGTTTGTTTTTATTTTAAAACCTGTAAAAGCATTATAATGTAATTAAATACCTCAAATAATTTGAGAAAACAATAAGCGATTACCTATTACTCTACTATGTATCACTCAGAAGCATATTTGCATAACCACTTTTCTTAATTTACCTATGATCTTGCATTGAACTTAGAAACGTGAATAAATGCCACCCACATGAAGAACTATTTTAAAGAAAATAGTTGATGTATATATTTGAAAGTCTGTCTAAATGTTTATAACTAACTTCAAAATACTGTTTTTCAGCTGAAAAGTGAGAGAAATAATTGTAGACATTGCTATGAATGAATTCACATGGAGTAAACTGATTTAAATGAATTCATTTAAAATTCCTTGTGTGTTTGTTTTTACACAGACTCTTTTACTAATAATTTGGGCAAAAATATTTTAGACAAATCAGTTGGCTTTTAAATGTTACTAAATAATTACAATTATTGCTTCCATAATTCCTGAGTTAGCATTCTGATTACACTAGAGCAGTTTCTAGATCTCAACTTTATGCACACACAGAGTTTAGTTGGTGACAGAACATTTTGGCATGGCTTTCAGAGGGGTAAGTTGAAAACCCAAAGAAACTGCATTTTTCTTCTCTTTCTGATTCTGTATTTCTTGCATTTGTGATATTAACATGATGTGAATACCTGTATTTTCCTTTTTAACAAAGAATAAATCTAGATCCCTCTGGATCCTGTAAAGAATAGAGAATAATCTTCTTTGAAGTAATGAGTTCACAAAAAAACTTCAAAAATAGTTTAAAAGATACTATGTGACATATCTCATAAGGTGAAGAATGCCTTCAATAAAATCTCAGTTTGGCATTTCTGTTTCATCAGAGATGGTGAAGATGTTACTCATTTCAAAAGCAACGATTTGAAAGTAGATGTTTTTGCTAGAAAATACTTTTCTGGAGCCTGACAACAGATGATTTTGAATAAAAATGAGGTAAATACTTTCAAAACCTCATAAAGTTAAAAACTCACTTAAAAGTTTGTAAAAGTTCTTATTGTGAAATGTATATACTAAAATATATGCATATAGTTTAAAGAATAATAATAACATATATATCCTTCTATACATTATTAGACTAAGAGAAAAAATATTATCAGTATTTTAAGAGCTTCAAGTGTGCCCCTCAATGCAGACCTTTTTCTTAACCCCTGAAATTTGTGTTCTCTTGTTTTTACTAATAAGTCTTAACTATTTGTGTCCACAGGTATACATTACGTAGTTTTTCCTGTTTTTGGACTTTACTGGAGGAATTCATCTGTGATTCAATTACATGATTAGGATATTCATCCAAGTGGATGTATCTCACAGAATTCCTTTTGATTAGAGTGGAATATTCCATTGTGTGCATATAATGATTTTAGCCACACTAGTGTTAGGAATCATATAGGCTGATTCCTATACTTTGGTATGAAGAAGAATGCTCTGAGGAATATTCTACTGTTTGTTTCCTAGTGCTATGGAATGCAATTGCTGTCTTGATTTGTCAACTTTAGTAGTAATGTAATTTATTTTCGAAGTTAATTTTGCTAGTTTATACTATCACAGTTTGGCATTCGTATTACTTCACGTCATCTACAACCCAAAATATTGTCTGACTTTTAATTTTTGTAAATCTGGTTGGTGTGAAATGACATACTGTTGTGAGTTTAATTTACATTTTCCTGAAAAACAGTGAGGTAAGTGGTATTGCACATTATGTGCCATTTGTATGTCTTCCTTTACTAAGTGCCTATTTGTATATTTTTGCCAATTTTCCTTTTTATTATTGAATTGAATCTGTATATGATCCATACATACTTTTAGCTAATTATGTGTTTGGTATATTTCTCTAGTCTGTGACTTCAAGCATTTCACTCACTTTTTGGTAATTTTTATAAACGAATATTTTTAAATTCAATGTAGTTGAATAAACCGATCTTTTGCAGTTAGAAAATAATCACACTTTTATTTCTTCTTTCCAATCATCTACTAATTTTATTACTTTTAATTTCTTTTACTTTGCTGGCTAAATCCTCAAGTAAAATGTTGACTAGCTAATTGACATATATGTTTTGTTTCTGATCTTAAATACTTTAACATTCTTAAAATAAATACTTTTACCATTCAATATAATGCTTGCTGTAAGATTTTTGTAAATTCCTCTGTTAATTTAATAATGTTGATTAGCAGTTTATCATGTTATCTACAGCAGCTGTTGAATTTTATTAGATACTTCTATGTCATAGTGATCATTTTTTTCATTTTGAATTGCTTTTTTTATGGTAAATCATGTTGTTCAGTTCTCTAATGTAAAACACATTACTGTGATTATGCTGCAGTATTTTTCTGCACAATTTCTCTTATTCACTATTATATTTAGCACTGTTGCATCTATGTGCTGTTATATTTAGCACATTTGAGATTTCCTGCAATTTTCTTTCTTGTACTTTTATGGTTTTTTTTAAATAAGTTTATTTATTTATTTTTGGCTGCATTGGGTCTTTGTTGCTGCGTGCGGGCTTTCTCTAGTTGCGGCAAGCAGGGGCTACTCTTTGTTGCGGTGTGCGGGCTTCTCATTGCGGTGGCTTCTCTTGTTGCAGAGCACGGGCTCTGGGTGCACGGGCTTCAGTAGTTGTGGCTCACGGGCTCTAGAGCGCAGGCTCAGTAGTTGTGGTGCACGGGCTTAGTTGCTCCGCAGCCTGTGGGATCTTCCTGGACCAGGGATCAAACCCGTGTCCCCTGCACTGGCAGGTGGATTCTTAACCACTGTGCCACCAGGGAAGTCCTATGTTTGTATTTTTTTACCTGTTGCTGTGTAATGAATTACCACCAAATTTAGTTACCTAAAACAAACAGTATTATGTTACAGTTTCTGAGACTTAGAAAACTGGGTGCAGTTTAGTTGGGGGACTCTTGCACAAGGGTTTATCTGAGGCTTGATGGGGGGGATAATCCTCTAACCTCATTCGTGTGGGTTTGGCAAGATTCAATTTCTCAGTGTCTGTTGGACTGAGGTCCTCAGTCTTTCATTGACTGTTGATTAACTCCTCCAATTCCTTGCCAATGTAGCCTTTCTGTATAGCATATCTCACAACATGTCAGCTGGCTTTCCCACAGAGCCAGCAAACAAGCGAGCAAGAGAGGGAGAGCAGACGGAAACTTTTGTATAACCTAATCTCAGAAACGAGCTCTCCCATCGGCACTAAACTCTATCCTTTAATTGTCCATTAAAGCATGTCCTTTAATCACCGTAGCTTGGGGGTGATGTGGATCATGGAGAGTCTGTGGTACGTCCAATGACTGAACCCATTGATCTGTAGCTTGGGCTGCAAATCTGGGCCTGCTTTTGGATGCAGTATACATAGGAAACCCCAACAGGAAACAAATGAAGTCTTGTAGGGCTTGGACAACGTGGCCATTTGGTCCTCAACTGCACTCAGGACCAAGTGAAGCCTTTTGGATGGGGCAGGAGGCTCAATGTGATCTACCTGCCAAGAATATCCTGGTGCATGGTCTCGTGGCATCTACCTCTGGGCAGTGTATTTAGCCTGGCCGGGGTCTGGCAGCCAGGATAGCTACTCCATGCTGTTTCTGAGGACAGTGGCAGTCCACGTGTGCAAGCCCAGTCTAAGATGCTATCTGAATTTCCATGGGCTGTCCTCTCATGAATCCGTCTGTTCGCATATCTGTTTGTTCTGGGGTGGAGAACAACACTTCAGTCCCTGAATTTATTTGGCGAGCGTGATCTGCTCACTGCTTATGTTTTTCCTTGTCAGCTTGGGGGCCTCTCTGGTGAGCATTTGTATGGGGAACAAAAACCTTACAAGGAGCCAAACTGATTTTTACTCAAATACGTCATCTCCACGGGGCGGGGGGGGGGGCTTCTATTATATGTCAGTCAGATGCTTGCCAGTGGCTCCAGTAAAATGCAGCCTGTGGACTATAGGCAGTGAGTCAGGTAGGTTCGCAGTCTTCCACACGCCCCTTTATAATGGTTCTAACTGTAGCGCTTACGTTAGGGCTGGGACAAAGAGGACACAGAGAGTACATCCATACCAATAATATATGTAGATATAGGGACCTTGACAATTATTTGTAGCATCCAGAAGAGCCCACCCATAGTCAGTCTTGGTAAAGGTCCCAGTGGTGGTGGCCTCAGACCCAGAGACCATTATCTGTTTCTCCCTCCTTTTGGTGCCAGGGAAAGCAGTCACCTGTGGCCTGGTATCTAAGAGGCCCAAGAAGTGCAATTTTCTTTTCATTACTTTTCCATTTTTAAGGTCATCTGACAGGATTTGGCTACAACTTTTTGGGGGCAGGAGAGTGGAAGGGAGAGTGAAGTAGAACAGCCCTGTTGGGTGCACGGCTGTTTCTTAGCTGGGACTCCCATTGAACAGTGTAGGGCAGGCTGGTTAGAGCAGAGACAGGCTTCCAGAGAGATCTAACTAAAGCTCTAAGGTCTCTTCAGGATGCTAAGCAAAGTAAACCAAAAGGCTGTATACACTCTTTTTTTGTTTTTCTCCTGATGTTTCAACATCTTGCTAAACTGCAAGGTATTTATCAGCTGCAGCGACAGCTACTGCTTAGAGTTGCTCAGCGTGTAAGAGCCCCTCTGACTGTCTCTGACCACATTGGTGGAGGGGTCTAAGCAGTGGTTAGGAAACTGCTTCACTTGTTTTTGCTGAACCCCTATGTGGGATCTCTAATTAGACCTAACTGGACAAGCTCAGCTGGAGAGTCAGGGGCTAATGAGAAAGACCAGTGGTCCCCCTCAGAACTGAAAAGCTTATAAAAACAATCCTCTAGCATCCTCCAAGAATGCCCCCATGGCTTCTGCTAGCAATCCCCAAGACCCACTGGTATGGCTGGTGGAGTGTCCCATAGTCTCTGCTACCACTTCCCAAGGCCTCTTCATTAAGTGCCCCCTGGAACCCTCAGATTCTTGCAGATGATTTGCTAGCACCCTTCTAGCATGCTCCATGGACTCCGCTAACAACTCCCAAAGGTGATATCCCAAAGGGATATTCAGGCTCTTTCCAAATGGCATTGTGTTTAATCAGCTTCCCTGCTCACAGCACCAATTTGTCAGAAACCCAGCTGAGTTGGAGAGAGTGTGCTGAGCTGCCAGATGTTGGAGCAGTCAATTACATCAATGGCAAAAATGGAAGAAAGAGGAGACTTCTGTTAAGTAGCTTGAAAGTTACCACTTCAACCTAAGGACAAGTAAAGATCTTAACAAACTGAAAAAGCAACAACTCTTAGCTACATAGGAGAAATGAGGTCACAGGCAAACAGTTACTCACAAAATTAGAGACATCAACGGGAGAGTACAGAGAATCACAATTTACCTGAGCAGAAATCCAAGAACTAAAACCTCTGAGGGAACCAATAACAAAGTAAGAATACCTGAACTGTAATTGATGAATTTCTGGAGGCATAATGCGAACCAGCTCAAGAATTAAAAATTTCAGGAGAGCCGAGTCTTAGTGGATCCCCACACCTTTCTTTGTGACTTTGACATTCAGTAGCCCTACTATGGGCTTCTCACTATGAAGACTGAAGAAAAGTCCCCTCCTGATTCCAGCAGGAGACAGGGAAAAGCAGCCATTTTGAAATAACAACATTCTGTTCATAACAAGTTCTGCCCTCCAAAATCTGTGTTACCGGAACTCACTGACCTTGGGGAAGGGAAATACCCAACTCCAGCCCCATCTAGACTTTCATCTAAAAGGAGGAAAATATCTAAATTGAGCCACATTAGCCATCCTCCCCACCTAGGGAGGAGGGGGAGATAAAACAGAAAAGCATGTGTGAAATTCACAGTCCAGAGGCACAGGCTCACAAAAAGGCTGAGACCTAATTCAGGGCTATGGAATGCCCCCCTTCCACTACATCTTAACACCATATTACAAAAGGCCTATTCAGAATAATTCTTGTAGGTCACATTCAACTATCAATTAAAAAGTTACAAGACATAGTACAAGGCAAAAAGTATGAAGAGATAGAGCAAGGAGGAGAGCCAGACTCAGCTAGGGCAGGAATTTTGACACTATCGGACCAGGAATTTAAAATGTTCATTAAGTCAGAATTAAAAAGCAAGCTATGATTCATGTGCTACGGACTCTAATGGGTAAATGAGACATTGTGCAAGAACGAATGGACAAGAGAAATAAGAAATTCTTCCAAAAATCACACAAGAAGAAATATATAACGTGAATAGGCCTATATCTGCTTAAAAACTTGAATTAATAACATTTCAAAACAGAAAGTCCCAAACCTAAGAGGGTTCAGCGGTAAAATCTACCAAGCAGAGGAAATGCCCCATATTTCATTGCATTGCTCTAACACCAAAACAAAATAAAGGCATTAAAAGAAAAGAAAACTATAGTCCAGTCTCTTTCACAAATATAGATGCAAAATTCCTCAACAGAGTATTAGCTAATAGAACTAAACAAAGTTTAAGAAGAATTATACATCACGACCAAAGGAGATTTATCCCAGGTATGCGAGGCTGGTTTAGCATTCAAAAATCAACTAATGTGGACTTCCCTGGTGGCTCAGTGGTTAAGAATCCACCTGCCAATGCAGGGGACACGGGTTCAATCCCTGGTCCAGGAAGATCCCACATGCCCATGGAGGCTTAGTGGAGCAATTAATCCTGTGTGCCACAACTACTGAAGCCCATGCACCGCAACTACTGAAGCCCATGTGCTCTAGGGCCCAGGTACTGCAACTACTGAGCCCACATGTTGCAACTACTGAAGCCCGTGCACCTAGAGCCCATGCTCCGCAACAAAAGAAGCCACCGCCGCAAGAAGCCTGCGCACCTCAACGAAGAGTAGCCCCTGCTCGCCACAACTAGAGGAAAGCCCACGCACAGCAGCAAAGACCCAATGCATACAAAACAAAACAAAACAAAACAAAACAACTAATGTAATCCATCAAATCAGAAAGCTAACAAAGAAAATCACATGATCCTATCAATAGATGCAGCAAAACATTTGACAAAATCCAGCACCCACTCATGGCAAAAACTCTCAATAACTAGGAATAGAGGGAAACTTCCTGAACTTGATAAATAATATGTACAGAAACCCTACAGCTAACAGCATACTTACCACTGAGAAATTTGAATCTATCCTGTAAGTTCAGGAACAAGGCAAGGATGTTGTCTCTCAACACTCTTTTCAGCATTGTACTGGAAGTCCTAGATAACCTACTAACAAAAGAAAAGGAGGTAGAAAGTATAGAAATCGAGTGCTATAAAACTAGACTATGGCCATCAGAAAATTTCAAAACAGGGCTAAAATCCAAAGTCAGAGAAGATATAGGTCACAAATATAATCAACAAAGTAATAGTTAACCAAAGAATATGTATAAGGAAGAAAAATAGGAAACCCAGTGAAAAAAATAGGCAGAACATTTGAATAAGTATTTTGCAATCCAAATGGAAAATAAATATATGAAGTGATGATTGACTTTACTGATAACAAGTGGAGAGGAAATTTAAAACTCAGTTAGGACCATCACACAACAAAACAGGCAAAAAATGTAAAAAACAAAACAAAACAAAAAACTCTCTACAAAATGTTGGTGAAGTTAAGGGGCAATGATAACTTTCATACTCTAGTGGGAGTTGTGTAAATTGGTAGGATCACATTGGAAAGATTTTAGCATTGTTTATGTAAGTTAAAAATGCAGAAACATTTAACCAGCCATTCTACACCTAGGTACATAAGCTAGAGAAAATTTTACATGTACGACCTCCAGAAGATGTGTATATGAATACACACATGAAGATGTGTGTATGAATATATGCATGAACTATCATACAACAATCCATAAGAATGAACCAAAGCTACACACACACAAAGAAATGATGAATCTCACAACAGACATAATTTTGAGAAAAACAAAAAGCAATTCATAAAAGATCAGAAACAGCCTAAACTATATCATTTAGGGTTGCATATATAAGTATTAGTACTTTTTTTTTTTAATGCCAACATAGTAGATTGCCTTTAACAGGGCAGAGAAAGAGATTTGATTTATATAGGTGGGAAATTTCGGGAGTTTCAAATGTGAATTTGATGGTCTATGTTTTGCTTTATGGACATGTATGTTTTATGTATTCTACTATATGTATATAAAAAGACATCCTTCCATGTTTTCTCATTTCCTACTCTATAGGATAAGGCATACACCCCTGAACTTGTCAGATGAGACCCTTCAAAATCTGACCTTAGGTTACCTTTCAAATCTCATTTCTTAGCTTCTTTATCTCTACACTCCTGTGGAGCTAAGTTATGTACTTTCAAGCCATTACTCTACTCACTGTTAACACATTACATAATCCCATAACTTTCCCACTCTGTGGCTTTGATTTTGATGTTTATTCTGACTACCATTCCTCTCTTTAGTTTTTTATTAAATGAACCCAATCTTCATGGTAAAATTCAAATATATACTTTGTTTTTTTTTTTTCATTTTCTCTGAAAGTATAAATCAAAATTAATTTTTCTTTTCTCTCTGTTTCCATGGGATTTTATACATTGTTCTGTGATAGTATTTACTGCACTATATTTAATTATCTGTTTATATGTGTATATTCAAGGACAAGACATTATTGAAATTGTATTCGTATTGCAGTGTTGTTTGTTGCTGTAACTGAATCATACTGAAGTCTAGTATTACCTTTTAGATCGATCGACCTTGGAATTGTTACCTTCCTGTTGAAATATAAGCATTTGTGTGTCCTGATACAAATTTGAAAGCTCACGGATAGTATCTGAGTTGTAGCTTCTATTGTGTGTGGTCGCTGGCAGGTGTTTCTGTGTATTTGTGTGTAGTGTGTGGGCTTAAATGCAGTAAGTTTGTGTGTGTGTGTTTTGCTGTGTATGTTCTTTTTGTTTTGTTTTGTTTTTTGTTTTTTTTTTGGTTTTGGTTTTGGTTTTTGCGGTACGCGGGCCTCCCACTGTTGTGGCCTCTCCCGTTGCGGAGCACAGGCTCCGTACGCCCAGGCTCAGTAGCCATGGCTCATGGGCCCAGCCGCTCCGCGGCATGTGAGAACTTCCGGGACGGGGGCACGAATCCGTGTCCCCTGCATCGGCAGTGGACTCTCAACCACTGCGCCACCAGGGAAGCCCTGTATGTTCTTTTGAGTGTGGCTAGTGAAAAGAAACTGTAGATAAAATTCCATTTCCTCAAGGGAGAACTTTAATAAACCTAGCCTATGTTTTGAATCAATCTTTTGGTTTTGCTGCTCATTGTAATCATCGTAAATTTTTTGTTGTACATAATGTTGACACTGGGGATTACATTTTCTTTTTTCCACCTTTGAGAAGAGGAATTAAAAGAAAAATGAGGACTTTAATAACATTTTATTCCTTATTATGTTAATGGAACTAAAAACTTGTGGCTAGCCCTGTGAAAATTTTACTTGTCTAAGATTATGTGAGAAATACGTAAAAAAATAAATTATTGAAAGTAAAATAGGTGCTATTTTGTATTAATTATTGTATCTCTCCTAGCAGAGGAAATTATCACATTCAGGACAAATAATGTATAATAACAAAATTCCTATTAATTGACTATATTTTTCCATTTAATCATCACATAGATATTTGCATCTATATCACTTTAAATCTGAATATTTAAGAAAGTATTTGTTGAAATATTTTGTACTTTTCCCTAGAGGGGAAAGCCAAATGTATTTTTTACAATTACATTGGTCTTCCTCTAGTTTTAACTTTCTGTTCCATATCCATATACAAAATCAACATTGCTATGAGTTTATAAACTCATACAATTGTGGGAGACTAAGTAAAATTTTACATCAAGTTGCGCGATATTATTATTTTTGTCTTATATTTCCTAGGGTAACTGTGGTAACCATACATGTTTTCCACCATTGATCAAGAAACAAATCCCATCCTCCCCAATCTGCTGAAACAGATTTTTCTGTAGAAAGGATTTCCAGATCTGAATTGCACTGTTCAGACCATTGTCAGTGTTCAACTAATAGCTAGTTCCATTTCTGGGGCTACATTTAAGTATTCATTCTTGATTCAAGTTGTCTTGTTCCAAACAGAAGAAGTGAATTTTTAGATGTCCTAGCTAATTTTCAAGTCAAACTATCATAGTCTACTGCCCAATTCTTCCAGAATTGACCTTTCAGTCCCTAGTACCTTCATTCTGAATATAACTTAGCAACTATAAAACTTGTTTGCTATTGTTCCTTCATATGTCCTTCATACTCAAGGTGACTATGAGTTCCCTTGAAATAAGTGACCATGTCTTATTTCTGCAATATTTATCTTGCTATCTGTGAAAAGTGTTCAATTAAAAATAAATTAATGCATGAATTAATATTATGATAAAATAAGATGATTATAACCAGAAATATCAATGAGAGCTGAAGACCGAGACTCTTTTTTTTAGGACTCTGTCAGCTCACTTTATCAATAATATGTTCATCTGTATCTAACGTTTCACAACGACTATAGCAATAAGCAGGTCGTAAATACTGTTGAAAAGAGGACATGGTTTAATTTTAATTAGGAAAAGTCAAATAGGTTATCTGAACAATCACCTAACATAAAATAACCTTCTCTGAATTATGTATGGCAAATATATTCTTTGTATTATAACTCCTCTGTAACATACTCATTAGTGGATAAAACTTTTGTTCTCTTATTTTTATTTCATATAGTTAATAATCATAAAATATTATAAATAGCCCCCTTTTTGCCATGTTCTGAAGTTGAAATTTTAGCAGCAAATGGAAAATGAATTTTTATGTAGATTTCTGAAGCTTTATTTGCTGAATAATACTTGTATTAGTTAACAGGAGCAGCCATAACAAAATGGCACAGACTGTGTGACTTACAGAACAGAAATTTATTTTCCCACAGCTCTGAAGAATAGAAGTCCAGGATTAAGGTGTTTTCATGTTTGTTTTCCTCTGAGGCCTCTGTCCTTGGCTTAGAGGTGGCCACCATCTTCCTGTGTCCTCACATGTTCTCTTCTCTCTGTGTGCTACATCCCAGGTGGCCCTCTGTATGGCCAGATTGGATTAAGTCCCACCCTAAAGGCTTCATTTTCACTTTATTAATTCTTTAAGGCCTTATCTCTAAATATAGTCACATTCTAAGGCATTGGGGTAAGGGTTTCAATATATGAGTAAAGGGGAATGGAGTTCAGAATTCAGTCCATAACAGTGCTTAAATATGTAAATATTAAAAATTGAGGAAAATAGGTATAGTTACCTCTAAATTAGATTTTGATGCAAGATTCTAAATGTAAATATAAATATTCTCTTAAAATTATTCTAAAATTTATTTTGGCCCTAAATATATATGCAATTAAAAATGTTTATGAATTTACAAATGATTATTTATAAATTGAATGTTACCTTAAAATACAAAATTAAAAATCTACATTTATTGTTAATTCTTTATCACCTTTTTCCAGTAATTAACAAGGCAGAGAAAAGAAGAAGATTAATTGTTGTACAGCATCTTTTATGTCTGCTTTTAAAGTGTAAGTCCTATTTTAAAGTATCTTTAAAAATAATATATCATATTGAAAATGGTGTATTTCTAATATTACCAAAATAATTTCTACTCTCTTTAAGATACATGAAATAGAAAAAAAACAAACAAACAAACAACTTCTTTCAATAATAGAGATTACATCTGGCAGTAAATTTATTGCTAAAATTTAGAAGAAATTTTGACTAATTTCAGCTATACAGGTTAGATTTGAATATACAGTTTATGGATGCCAGAAAATGACAAGAAAATACAGTCTTAAAGTTAATAGAAATTGTACCCCTCCTTCTTGATTCAAAAACTCCTCTCTCCCTCTTTCTCTCTCTCTCCTCTTCTGCATATAGTAAGAGATAAGCTCCTAGTATCAGCAGTTCTCACTCTGGGGTTAGAAAGTGCGGTGCTGGACTACCAGAATCTCTAAGGGAGAAAGGGAAAATATAGTGTCAAAATTTATTCAATATTATAATAGAATTCTAAATAATACAAATTTCAGAAAGTATCAGTGGACAAAATCTTTGTGATAGATAGGAATATGCAAAAGGTAGGCTTTTCACTGGCAAATAAATTTTAAAAAGTTAACTTATGAAATGTTGCCATAATTCTGTAGTTGAAGATTATTCGGCACTCATCTCACACCGCTTCACAAACTTCACTCACTGATTTTACTGTAGCTTGATCCTCCAACTCCTTTCCTATCATGTTTCTTGTTTTTGAACCTACACTTGTCTCACATTTAAAGCAAAGTTCCACTTAGCCTTTTTTCCTTTTTCCTTTATTTATCATAACAAAACTCCTCTATGTCTTCTATTCTTAAATTCTTTATCATATCCAGACCCCATCATTCCTATACAGAGCCTTAGTTGCCATTCTAGAACTAAAAGCGAAATTAAAAAATAGAGAAAAAATATTTTTTCTCAAGAATCCTTTTGGATGTGAAAACAAACTGTTTAACATAGGAAGGCAGAATATGGCAAAATCACCAATTTTAATGCTGTGACTTACAGTGCAGGGGAGAGTGACATTATAAAAGTTTCTGCCTCTTATGAAATTGTGTCAGAAACATTTTAGACTCATGATATTGTATTTTCATATGTGTGTAAAAAGGATTTTTACAATAATTGACGTTATAGCTTGATAGAGCATGATGTTGAGAATAATTCTCACCAGAAACCATATGGGCAATAAGTGACATTACATTGTTGAATTTACCACAGTCCAATCCTGGTCTTCAATTTTGTCTGTATTGCAATAATAAAATGTACAAATAAAAGTCATAAAGAGACCAAAGTAAGTAAATTAGACAACTTATTTTTTTCTATAACTATGATTTTCTTAATATATACTATGTCATGCATTGCTGCTAGTTGCATACCAGTGGTACAGCTATTATACACATATATAAAACTAAAGTAAAATGAGTTATTACTACATTTGGGACAAGCTGGTAAAATGTAGGTAGCTGTGGGCAGGACCAAGAGAAATTAAGTTATGTGAATTGATTTGCAAATATTTGTACACAATTTTATTGTCCTCACATTAAACAAGAGGTTTGGTTCATTCATCTGTCACTTCAGCTACCACAAGAAGGTTCTTCTCATGGCACAGCAATGCCGAGAAAGGGTGTGTAGAAACACGCAAAGATCCCTAAATCTTTGTCTTGACACTGGCACATTGTCACTTCCACTCACGTACCATTGGCTTGGCCAAAAGAAGTCATCTGGCTACACCTGATACCCAGGAGGTGAGAGAGCATACCCTGGCTCCACTGAGCATGTATAATACTATGGCGAGGAAGAAATAAGGACTTGTTTACAAGAAACCAATCCACCACGGAGACTGTAACTCCCGTTGCTTCCTTCCTCTTGCCTCCTTCTACCCACTTCTTGCTGATGAGGCAGTAGAGGGTAAGCTGCTCACCTTGTTTTGTGCAGCAGGGAATGGCAGGACTTCAGCATCCAATGCATCAAACTCCTAGGAGTGCTTCTCTTTTATCCAAAGCAAGGTGCAGGTATATTGCCATCAAATTGAAAGAAATATTAAATAGTGAAAGCCACCCATGGGCAGGAAATAAAAAAGTACATGTATAAATGGAATTATGCTCACTAATACAACACTTTTTTGTCACTAACAACATTTCATGAAAAGGAATTTTAAGTAATGTTTTAATTAGATGGCTTCATTCATCCATCAAAAATATTTAAGGTTTAGAATAGGTACTTGAGTTATAATGGTTAAAAAATCTAATTGATCTTTGCTTTTATTGGGAACTATAAAGAATATTTGAGGGCTTCCCTGGTGGTGCAGTGGTTGAGAGTTCACCTGCCGATGCAGGGGACACGGGTTCGTGCCCTGGTCTGGGAGGATCCCATGTGCCGTGGAGCGGCTAGGCCCGTGGGCCATGGCCACTGGGCCTTAGCGTCCGGAGCCTGTGCTCCGCAATGGGAGAGGCCACAACAGTGAGAGGCCCGCATAACGCAAAAAACCAAACCAAAACAAGAATATTTGAATAGCAGCAAAAAGGTCACTAGAAGGAATTTTTGGAATTTAGGTAAAAGATGATGTGGTTGTGTAGGATTGCAGGTAATAAAGATGACAGGTTTTATTACAGGCAATAAAACGCAGACATGTTAGAGGTGTGGAATGAATAAAATGTGTGTATATGATTTGAAGAATAGATTTCTAGGATGATTGCCAGTTTTTTTTTTCTTGAGCACATGAGGATACAGGTGTACAGTTTAAAGATACGTGTATTAATAGGGGAGGAAAAATTTTGATGGAGAAAGGTAAACTTTTATTTCTGAAGATGTGTAGTTAAAGATGGTTGTGAGAAATCTCAGTATCGATGCAAAGTAATTAGATCTTGAATCTGCGATTTTGGACTTCAGAAAAGAATTTGGAGGCGTATATATAATGAAGTGAGTTATTAGCATAATGAGGACATTTACAGTTAGCGAGTGGGATAAAATCAATTTGAAGAAGAATGCAGAGTGGGAGATTAGGTAAGAGTATTGAAATTAGCCTTGTTCCACAGGTATTTACATGTCCGTATTACAAAGACGGTATAAAAAGGTGACAGACAAAGAACAGACAAACAGATAAATGGCTAATATCATGAAGCGAAGAAAGGATAAATTTCAAGGATTAAGAAAAATGTCACCTTTATGTGATGCTGTTGGAATGATTAAGTAAACTGAGGACTAAGTTTGTTTGAATGGATTTAGCATGAAAAAATTTAGCAAGAACAGTATTGGTGAAGGGATAGGAGTTGATCCTGACGTTTTTACTTTGCAGTCAACCTGAGAAGTTCGAAGTACTAAGGCATTATATATTCATTCATTCATTCATTCACTCATTCCAGTAAACTTTTAAATTGATTAATATGGAAAGTCATTCCTGGAAAATATGCCCTGATAAGAGAGGAGGAGATGTAGATTGTACTTTTATTTTCTCAGCATGAAAGCCCTTGATATAAATAAAAGCTTCATTGATCAGATATAACATTACAACATTAAATGTCAGTTTCACTAAAAAAAATGCTTTTGGATAACCAGAATGAAATGAAATAAAATCGCCTTCTCCAGACATGCAGAGCTCTAGAGTAATACATTAACCTCAATCTGGTATCCCATATATCATGATTCAAACATATCCATAAAATTATTTCTGGGTTTAAAGTGTTATTGGGTGACAGAAGAGCAAAGAAAAATCTATTTAAATCTGGGAATGTAAAATTGTACTGCTGGGCTTCCCTGGTGGCGCAGTGGTTGAGAGTCCGCCTGCCGATGCAGGGGACACGGGTTCGTGCCCCGGTCCGGGAGGATTCCACATGCCGCAGAGTGGCTGGGCCCGTGAGCCATGGCCGCTGAGCCTGTGCGTCCGGAGCCTGTGCTCCGCAATGGGAGAGGCCACAACAGTGAGAGGCCCGTGTACCGAAAAAAAAAAAAATTGTACTGCTGAAATAGGTTTCTTTTCAAATCTAATTGTCAATTTTCTTTCTTTCAGAATAAAGTAATAGGGATATTGATCAGGAGTCCCCAGTGTATTACCCTCCTTCTTTTTCCTGAAGATCAAAGAACCAAAGCTGCTGCTCAAATAAAACAAGTAAGTCCTTTAAAACAAAACCCAGTCAAACCCAGCCAGCCATCTACAAATGTGCATTTTATAGCAGTCTTTGAGGAAAGAAAATTACATTATTTAAGTTTACTGAGAACATTTACCTGAGGTGTCCCCTATAGGATACCCTTTTCTTCTCCCTTTTCCCCCCTAGAATGGTACTATCATGGGTACTAATTTCTATGAACTTAGCTCTCAGAGGCTGAATGAGGACTAAAATGTTTGAGTTCACAAGTATGCATGTAAATTTGGTGTGATCTCATAACCAATATCCAACAACACATACATTCTACTAACAAGCAGAAGGATAGGTTTTGATCAATAATATGAATAATTCAGTCTTACAATTCATAATCACATTATTTTTGGCTTAATATAAAGTTTGCTTTATCAGCTCAATAATCCTTTTGGCTGGATCAATATGGCTTTGTTTATGTATTTGCAGAGTCATGTATATTTTCTATCAATTTATTTATGTAAAAGCAGCATACAAAGTAAATAATTCAAACTGTACAGGAAGGTATAAAATGAAAAATAGAAGTCGTCTCAACACAAAGGCCTTCTCCAAAAATGTACTACTATTTTCTAGTTATCATAAGTACATTCTTTTTAACAATTGAAAAATAATCCATTGTTTTGGGATACCATACTTTATTTAACTACTCCCTCAGTGATGTTCTTTGAATTGTTTTCCATGTTTTACTATCACAAATAATATTGTGATAATAATAATAAAGATCATTGTCATAGAGCTTAATGTAATTTATAGATACACTTAATGTAGTGTATAGGTACACTTTTGAAAGTGTATCTATATAGGAAATAGTAGTGAATTTGCTTGAGTAAAACCTGTGTGTACGTCTTTGTGTTTGTCTCTGTGTGCTTTTAATTTTAATACAAGTAAATTATTCTCTAGAATAGTGCTTTCCAAAAGAGCACTCTGTGTTGATGAAAATGTTCTATGAGTCTGTGTTGTCTGGTAAGATAAACTCTACCCACATGTGGCTTGAAATATGGCTAGTAATGACTGAGGAACTGATTTTTAATTTTTATTTAATTTTAATTAATTTTTAATGGTCACATTTGTCTAATGGCTGCCAAATGCGTGAGCGTAGCTCTAAAAAGTTGAAGAGGAGATCATACTTTAGCCTACGAATTTGCAAATGCTAAGCGTTATCAAATGTTTTAACCTTTGCCCTTATTATGAAGAAAAATATTTTCCCGTTGTTATTTGGTTTGCTTTACTTTAGTGATCTTGGAGGATGAGGCTAATAACATGGACTCTGTGCATATTTTTATTTCTTTTATGTGATGAGCTGTCCATATACTTTGGCTATTTATCCCTTTTTATTATTAATTTGTAAGATTTTCCCGTTTTAATTAATTAGCTTTCTGTGATCTACTTGAAAAGTATCTTAAACTAAGTTTATCATTTTCCCACTTTTATAATAATTTTTGTTAAACAGAAATTTAAAATTTTATTTATGGAGAAAACTGAATAATTCTTTTATTTCTGGCTTTTTTTTTTTTTTTTTTTTTTGCAGTACACGGGCCTCTCACTGTTGTGGCCTCTCCCGTTGCGGAGTACAGGCTCCGGACGCGTAGGCTCAGCGGCCATGGCTCACGGGCCCAGCCGCTCTGCGGCATGTGGGATCTTCCCGCACCGGGGCACGAACCCGTGTCCCCTGCATCGGCAGGCAGACTCTCAACCATTGCGGCACCACGGAAGCCCTATTTCTGGCTTTTGAAGTTTATGTCCTCTTTTGAAAGAAAAAAGGTTTCCATCACTGAGATTATGAATGAGTTCAGACTTATGTTCCTAATAATTTTATAATTTTATTTTTATATTCAAAGTTGAGTCAACAATAATTTATTTTTCTGTAAAGTTTGTTTTCGGCATCCAAACACCTATAAAAAATACCACTAACAAGTTTTTCTGCCAGTAATTTGAAATACCATTTGTTATATGTTAAATTCACATGCATTGTAGTCTAGTTTTAATACTTGTAAAAAAAATTCAACTTATCCATTTGTTTTCCTCTTACTCTCCAAAACCTTAACTTCTTTTTGCAAAATCTGGTAGTTCTAATAATCCCATTCTAAAAGTTATGAATAAAATCATTTTATGTTTACTGTGCTGACACCAATTCTCTGACACCAACTACCCAGAGTTAGTGCAGACCCCACAAAGGCCTTCACAAGAATGCCCCCATTTCAGATGCCAGCTGCTAATTTTGGGTTTCCTCAAGCCTCTGACCTTCTGCCTGGCCATTTACAAATTGAGGGCTTCCAATACTCTCTTCAGATTCACCAGAATGACTCACAGAACTCACTGAAAATGCTATCTTCATGATTGTAGTTTTATTATGAAGGATGCAACTCAGGAACAGCCAGACAGAAGAGGTGCATAGAGCAAGGTCTGGGGAGGTTCTGGACATGGAGCTTCCGTACCTTCTCCCATGGAGTCAGGACATATCACCTTCACAGCATATAAGTGGCACCAACCAGGAAACTCCACAGAGTGCTGGTGTCCATAGTTTATATTGGGATCTCATTACATAGGCAAGATTTATTTATTCAATGGCCAAGTGATTGAACTCAATCATCAGACATCCTCCCCTCCCCAGATATTGGATGGGCCCAGAGTTCCAACCTTCTAATTATATAGTTGGTCTTTGTAGTGACCACTCCCATACTAAAGCTATCATGAGTCACTTCATTATCATAAAGGAGACACACCTATCACTCAGGAAATTCCAAGGGAATTCCAAGGCATGAGCCAGAAACAGAGAACAAAGACCAGATAGAACTTTAAATTTAAGGTTTATATATATATATATATATATATATATATACACGTTACATATAATACACATATATTTGATGTACTATATGTATATAATTACATATTAAAATAAATTTAGTAAGTAATAACATGCAGAAATAAACATATTCTCTTACTATTTTAAAGAGTTTGTTAGATTTTTATTTTTGGTTTTGGAAGTACACATAAAATTATTTTGCTTCCTTTGCTCAGTGGTTTACCTCATTTTGGTTTCTTATCTAATTGCAGCCCCTGATCTATTCCCCACCTGCATAGTTTTGCCTTTTTCAGCAAGTTATGTGTATGGAACTATACAATAGTTTTGTCTTTTGCAACTAACTTATCAAAATGCATTTGGCATTCAGTCAAGGTTTTTATATGTCTCAATGATTTGTTCCTTTTTTTTTTCCTGAGTAATATTTCATTGTACAGATACAACACCAAATTTTTATCCATTCCCTAACTGAAGAACATTTGGTTTATTTCCAGTTCTGGTGATTATGTACAACATTACTATAAAGAATCATGTACAGGTTTTTTGTGTGAACATTCTTTTATTTATCTTGGCTAAACACCTAGGAGTGGGATTACTGGGCCATATGATGAATTAGTTTTTTATTGCTGCTACAACAAATTATTATATATTTAGTAAAACAGCAAAAAATTATTATTTTACATTTCTGGAGATCAGAGGTCCAAAATAAGGTTCACTGGGCTAAAATCAAGATGTCAGGGCTTCCCTGGTGGCGCAGTGGTTGAGAGTCCACCTGCCGATGCAGGGGACACGGGTTCGTGCCCCGGTGCGGGAGGATCCCACATGCCGCAGAGCAGCTGGGCCCATGAGCCATGGCCGCTGAGCCTGCGCGTTCGGAGCCTGCACGTTCGGAGTCTGTGCTCCGCAACGGGAGATACCACAACAGTGAGAGTCCCGCATACCGCAAAAAAAAAATAAAAATAAAAATAAAAGATGTCAACAGGGCTGCATTCTTTCTGGGGTTGCTAGTGGAAAATTCTCTTTTTTGCTGTCTGCATTCCTTATCCTATCGGTCACTTTCTCATTCTTCAAAACCAACACTGTAGCATCTTCAAATTTTTCTCTTACCCTGACCTACTCTTCTGCCTCTGTCTCCCACTTTATAGGACTTTTGGGATTATATTGGGTCACCATATAATCCAGAATAATCTTACTTTAAGGTCAACTGATAAGCAAACAATTGCATCTACCACCTTAATTCCTCCTTTCTGTGTAACATATTGACAGGTTCCAGGGCTTAGGGAATAGGCACTTTTGGGACAGGTAGGGGTGGTGAGGGAGGTGTCATTATTCTGCTAATCACATATAAGTCTGTATTTAACTTTATAAGAAACAAACTTTTCTCAAGGGCTGTACCATTCTATATTCCGACAAGCAACGTGTAGGGCTTCCGGTTGCTCTGCATCTGGTACGACAGATTTCTCAGTGTCTCTTCCAAAATCAGCGTTTTTCCACTTTTTTCACTGCACCTCAGATTGAGTCTTCCACACACACTTTATTTCAACTGGTTGTATTCCGTTTTCTTCCTGTAGCTGCAATGGCTTATCATGAATTCCCTCTGAGAAATGATGTCTATTTTTTTCTTCGAATACGTTAAGACTTTCATTACCTAGAGGAGGTGTGGAGTGAACATTTTCATGTCTTTGTTGCAGTGAATTTTGTGGAACTCTACCCAGTCCTTTGCTGCAGGGACCCAATTTTAGGGCTTTTACCATTGCGTTTGCTTCTTCCTTCAGGTTTTACTGTCACTGTGTTTTTTGGAGTGAAGAAAAGTATTTGAATTAGTCCTTCAATCTCTGTTTTATTGAAAAATTCGAAGAGCACAAAAATAATCTATTCGTTTATGTTTTGAAAGAATTCCAGTCCTTAGCCTGTTTGGGCCTATATACTGAAGAACCATAGAGTGGGTGGCTTATAAAAAACAAATTTATTTCTCACAGTTCTGGGAGCTACGAGTAACTAGGAGGCTAGGAAGTCTAAGATCAAGTCTCTGGTTAGGACCTGTTTCCTGTTTCACAGAGAGCCAACTTCTCCCTGTGTCCTAAAATAGTGGACAGAGCAAGGTTGTGGGGTCTCTTTTTTTTTTTTAACGCCTTTATTGGAGTAAAATTGCTTTACAGTGGGGGGTTATTTTCTGCCTTATAACAAAGTGAATCAGCTGTACATATACATATATCCCCATATCTCCTCCCTCTTGCATCTCACTCCCACCCTCCCTATCCCACCCATCTAGGTGGTCACAAAGCACTGAGCTGATCTCCCTGTGCTACGCAGCTGCTTCCCACTAGCTATCTATTTTATATTTGGTAGTATATGTAAGTCCATACCACTCTCTCATTTCGTCCCAGCTTACCCTTCCCCACTCGTGTCCTCAAGTCCATTCTCTATGACTGCGTCTTTATTCCTTTCCTGCCCCTAGGTACTTCATAACCATTTTTTTTTTCCAGATTCCATATATATGTGTTAGCAAACGGTATTTGTTTTTCTCTTTCTGACTTACTTCACTCTGTATGACAGACTCTAGGTCCATCCACCTCACTACAAATAACTCAATTTTGTTTCTTTTTATGGCTGAGTAATACTGCATTGTATACATGTGCCACATCTTCTTTATCCATTCATCTGTTGATGGACACTTAGGTTGCTTCCATGTTCTGGCTATTGTAAATAGAGCTGCAGTGAACATTGTGGTACATGACTCTTTTTGAATTATGATTTTCTCAGGGTATATGCCCAGTAGTGGGATTGCTGGGTCATATAGTAGTTCTATTTTTAGTTTTTTAAGAAACTCCATACTGATCTCCATAGTGGCTGTATCAATTTACATTCCCACCAACAGTGCAAGAGGGTTACCTTTTCTCCACACCCTCTCCAGCATTTATTGTTTGTAGATTTTTTGCTGATGGCTATGCTGACTGGTATGATGTGATACCTCATTATAGCTTTGATTTGCATTTCTCTAATGATTAGTGATGTTGAGCATTCTTTCGTGTGCTTTTTGTGCAATCTGTATATCTTCTTTGGAGAAATGTCGATTTAGGTCTTCTGCCCATTTTTGGATTGGGTTGTTTGTTTTTTTGATATTAAGCTGCATGAGCTCCTTGTAAATTTTGGAGATTTACCCCTTGTCATTTGCTTCATTTGCAAATATTTTCTCCCATTCTGAGGGTTGTCTTTTCATCTTGTTTATGTTTTCCTTTGCTGTGCAAAAGCTGTTAAGTTTCATTAGGTCCCATTTGTTTATTTTTGTTTTTATTTCCATTTCTCTAGGAGGTGGGTCAAAAAGGATCTTGCTGTGATCAATGTCTTAGAGTGTTCTGCCTGTGTTTTCCTCTAAGAGTTTTATAGTGTCTGGCCTTAACATTTAGGTCTTTAATCCATTTTGAGTTTATTTTTGGGTATAGTGTTAGGTAGTGTTCTAATTTCATTCTTTTACATGTAGCTGTCCAGTTGTCCCAGCACCACTTATTGAAGAGGCTGTCTTTTCTCCATTGTATATTCTTGCCTCCTTTATCAAAGATAAGTTGACCATATGTGCATGGGTTTATCTCTGGGCTTTCTATCCTGTTGCATTGATCTATATTTCTGTTTTTGTGCCGGACCCATACTGTCTTGATTACTGTAGCTTTGTAGTATAGTCTGAAGTCATGGCGCCTGATCCCTCCAGCTCTGTTTTTCTTTCTCAAGCTTGCTTTGGCTGTTTGGGGTCTTTTGTGTTTCCATACAAATTGTGAAATAGGTTGTTCTAGTTCTGTGAAAAATTGCATTGGTAGTTTGATAGGGATGGGATTGAATCTGTTGATTGCTTCGGGTAGTATAGTCATTTTCACAATGTTGATTCTTCCAATCCAAGAACATGGTATATCTCTCCAGCTGTTTGTATCATGTTTAATTTCTTTCATTTGTGTCTTATAGTTTTCTGCATACAGGTCTTTTGTCTCCTTAGGTAGGTTGATACCTGGGTATCTTATTCTTTTTGTTACAATGGTAAATGAGACTGTTTCCTTAATTTCTCTTTCAGATTTTTCATCAGTAGTGTACAGGAATACAAGAGATTTCTGTGCATTAATTTTGTATCCTGCTACTTAACCAAATTCATTGATTAGCTCTAGTAGTTTTCTGCTTGTGTCTTTAGGATTCTCTATGTATAGTATCATGTCATCTACAAACAGTGACAACTTTACTTCTTCTTTTCCCATTTGGATTCCTTTTATTTCTTTTTCTCCTCTGATTGCTGTGGCTAAAACTTCCAAAACTATGTTGAATAATAATGGTGAGAGTGGGCAACCTTGTGTTCCTGATCTTAGTGGAAATGCTTTCAGCTTTTCACCATTGAGAATGATGTTGGCTGTGAGTTTGTCACATATGTGACATGTGTGAGTTTGTCACACATGACTTTATCATGTTGAGGTAAGTTCCCTCTATGCCTACTTTCTGGAGGTTTTTTATCATAAATGGGTGAGAATTTTGTCAAAAGCTTTTTCTGCATCTATTGAGATGATCATATGGTTTTTAACCTTTAATTTGTTAATATGATGTATCATGTTGATTGATTTGCATATATTGAAGAATCCTTGCATTCCTGGGATAAACCCTACTTCATCATGGTGTATGATCCTTTTAATGTGTTGCTGGATTCTGTTTGCTAATATTTTCTTGAGGATTTTTGCATCTATATTCATCAGTGATATTGGCCTGTAGTTTTCTTTCTTTGTGACATCTCTGTCTGTTTTGGTATCAGGGTGATGGTGGCCTCGTAGTATGCGTTTGGGAGTGTTCCTCCCTCTGTTATATATTGGAAGAGTCTGAGAAGGATAGGTGTTAGCTCTTCTCTTAATGTTTGATAGAATTTGCCTGTGAAGCCATCTTGTCCTGGGCTTTTGCTTGTTGTAAGATTTTTAATCACAGTTTCAATTTCAGTGCTTGTGATTGGTTTGTTTATATTTTCTATTTCTTCCTTGTTCAGTCTCGGAAGGTTGTGCTTTTCTAAGAATTTGTCCATCTCTTCCAGGTTGTCCATTTTACTGGCATATAGTTGCTTGTAGTAATCTCTCATGATCCTTTGTATTTCTGCAGTGTCAGTTGTGACTTCACCTTTTTAATTTCTAATTCTGTTGATTTGAGTCTTCACCCTTTTTTGTCTTGATGAGTCTGGCTAATGGTTTATCAATTTTGTTTATCTTCTCAAAGAACCAGCTTTTAGTTTTACTGATCTTTGCAATTGTTTCCTTCATTTCTTTTTCATTTATTTCTGATTTGATCTTTATGATTTCTTTCCATCTGCTAACTTTGGGTTTTTTTGGTCTTCTTTCTCTAATTGATTTAGGTGTAAGGTTAGGTTGTTTATTTGAGATGTTTCTTGTTTCTTAGCGTAAGATTGTATTGCTATAAACTTCCCTCTTAGAACTGCTTTTGCTGCGTCCCGTAGATTTTGGGTCATCATGTTTTCACTGTCATTTGTTTCTAGGTATGTTTGATTTCCCCTTTGGTTTCTTCAGTGATCTCTTGGTTATTAAGTAATGTATTGTTTAGCCTCCATGTGTTTGTATTTTTTACAGATTTTTTTCCTGTAATTGATATCTAGTCTCATAGCGTTGTTGTCGGAAAAGATATGTGATACAATTTCAATTTTCCTATATTTACCAAGGCTTGATTTGTGACCCAATATATGATCTATCCTGGAGAATGTTCCATGAGCACTTGACAAGAAGCTGTATTCTGTTGTTTTCAGATGGAATGTCCTATAAATATCAATTAAGTCCATCTTGTTTACTGTGTAATTTAAAGCATGCATTTCCTTATTTATTTTCATTTTGGATCATCTGTCCATTGGTGAAAGTGGGGTGTTAAAGTTCCCTACTATGATTGTGTTACTGTCAATTTCCCCTTTTATGGCTGTTAGTGTTCGCCTTATGTATTGAGGTACTCCTATGTTGGGTGTATAAATATTTACAATTGTTATATCTTCTTCTTGGTTTGATCCCTTGATCATTATGTAGTGTCCTTCTTTGTCTCTTTTAATAGTCTTTGTTTTAAAGTCTATTTTGTCTGATATGAGAATTCCTACTCCAGCTTTCGTTTGATTTTCATTTGCATGGAAAATCTTTTTCCATTCCCTCACTTTCAGTCTGTATGTGTCCCTAGTTCTGAAGTGGGTCTCTTGTAGACAGCATATATACGGGTCTACTTTTTGTATCCATTCATCCAGTCTATGTCTTTTGGTGGGAGCATTTTATCCATTTACATTTAAGGTAATTATTGATATGTATGTTCCTATTACCATTTTCTTAATTGTTTTGTGTCTGTTACTGTAGGTCTTTTCCTTCCTGCCTAGAGAAGTTCCTTTAGCATTTGTTGTAAAGCTGATTGGGTAGTGCTTTATTCTCTTAGCTTTTGCTTATCTGTAAAGGTTTTAATTTCTCCATCGAATCTGAATGAGATCGTTGCTGGGTAGAGTAATCTTGGTTGTAGGTTTTTCCCTTTCATCACTTAAAATATGTCCTGCCACAACCTTCTGGCTTGCAGACTTTCTGTTGAAAGATTAGCTGTTAACCTTATGGGGATTCCCTTGTATGTTATATTGTTTTTCCCTTGCTGCTTTTAATATTTTTTCTTTGTATTTAATTTTTGATAGTATGAGTAATATGTCTCTTGGCATGTTTCTCCTTGGAATCATCCTGTATGGGACTCTGCGCTTCCTGGAGTTGACTGACTCTTTGCTTTCCTATAGTAGGGAAGTTTTCAACTATAATCTCTTCAAATATTTTCTCAGTCCCTTTCTTTTTCTCTTCTTCTTATGGGACCCTTATAATTCAAATGTTGGTGCATTTAATGATGTCCCAGATGTCTCTAAGGCTGTCCTCAATTCTTTTCATTCTTTTTTCTTTATTCTGCTCTGCAGTCATTATTTCCACTATTTTATCTTCCAGGTCACTTATCTGTTCTTCTGCCTCAGTTATTCTGCTATTGATTCCTTCCAGAGAATTTTTAATTTCATTTATTGTGTTGTTCATCATTGTTTGTTTGCTCTTTAGTTCTTCTAGGTCCTTGTTAAACATTTCTTGGATTTTCTCCATTCTATTTCCTGGATTTTGGATCATCTTTACTATCGTTACTCTGAATTCTTTTTCAGGTAGACTGCCTATTTTCTCTTCATTTGTTTGGTCTGGTGGGTTTTTACCTTGCTCCTTTATCTGCTGTGTGTTTATCTGTCTTCTCATTTTGCTTAACTTACTGTGTTTCGCGTCCTCTTTTCCCAGGTTACAGGTTTGTAGTTTCCGTTGTTTTTGGAGTCTGCCCCCAGTTGGTAAGTTTGGTTCAGTGGGTTGTGTAGGCTTCCTGGTGGAGGAGACTAGTGTCTGTGTTCTGGTGGATGAGGCTGGGTCTTGTCTTTCTGGTGGGCAGGTCCACGTCTGGTGGTGTGTTTTGGGGTGTCTGTGGCTTATTATAATTTTAGGCAACCTCTCTGTTAATGGGTAGGGTTGTGCTCCTGTCTTGCTAGTTGTTTGGCATAGGGTGTCCAGCACTGTAGCTTGCTGGTCCTTGAGTTCAGCTGCTTCTTAGCGTTGAGATGGAGATCTCTGGGAGAGCATTCACCATTTGATATTATGTGGAGCTGGGAGGTCTCTGGTGGAGGAATGTTCTGAACTTGGTTCTCCCACCTCAGAGGCACAGGTGTGACACCTCGTCAGAGGCCCAGGACCCTGTCAGCCATACAGCTGAGAAGAAAAGGGAGAAAAGAAGATGGAAAGAAAAAAATAAAATAAAGTTTTTAAAATAAAAAATAATTATTAAAAATTTTAAAAATTAAAAAGTAATACAAAAAAGAAAATAAAGAAAGAACTAAAACAGAGAGCAACCAAACCAAAAAACAAATCCACCAATGATAACAAGCACTAAAAAGTATACAAAAAAACAAAAAATGGACAGACAGAACCCTAGGACAAATGGTAAAAGCAAAACTATACAGACAAAATCACACAAAGAAGCATACACATACACACTACAAAAAGAGAAATAGGAAAAATATATATATATCGTTCTCCCAAAGTCCATCACCTCAATTTTGGGATGATTCGTTGTCTATTCAGGTATTCCACAGGTGCAGGGTACATCAAGTTGATTGTGGAAATTTAATCTGCTGCTTCTGTGGCTTCTGGGAGAGATTTCCCTTTCTCTTCTTTGTTTGCACAACTCCTGGGGTTCAGCTTTGGATTTGGCCCAGCCTCTGTGTGTAGGTTTCCTGAGGGTGTCTGTTCTTTGCTCAGACAGGACGGGATTGAAGTAGCAGCTGATTAGGGGGCTCTGGCTCACTCAGGCCGGAGGGGAGGGAGGGGCACAGAATGTGGGGCAAGCCTGCAGCGGCAGAGGCCAGCGTGATGTTGCATGCTGAGGTGTGCCGTATCTTCTCCCGGGGAAGTTGTCCCTGGATCACAGGACCCTGGCAATGGTGGACTGCACAGGCTCCCAGGAGGGGAGGTGTGGAGAGTGACCTGTGCTCGCACACAGGCTTCTTGGTGGCTGTAGCAGCAGCCTTAGCGTGTCATGCCCATCTCTGGTGTCCGCGCTGATAGCTCTGGCTCACGCCCGTCTCTGGAGCTCGTGTAGGCAGTGCTCTGAATCCCCTCTCCGCGCGCACCCTTCAAACAATGGTATCTTGCCTCTTAGGCAGGTACAGACTTTTTCTCGGCCTCCCTCCCAGCTAGCCGTGGCGCACTAACCCCCTGCAGGCGCACTAACCGCCTGCAGCCAACCCCAGTCCTCTCCCTGGGATCTGACCTCCAAAGCCTGAGCCTCAGCTCCCAGCCCCCACCCGCCCCAGCATGTGAGCAGACAAGCGTCTCTGGCTGGTGAGTGCTGGTTGGCACTGATCCTCTGTGTAGGAATCTCTCCGCTTTGCCCTTTACACCCCTGTTGCCGCGCTCCCCTCCATGGCTCCGAAGCTTCCCCGCCGCCACCCCGCAGTCTCCACCAGTGAAGGGGCTTCCTAATGTGTGGAAACTTTTCCTTCTTCACAGCTCCCTCCCAGTGGTGCAGGTCATGTCCCTATTCTTTTGCCTCTGTTTTTCTTTTTTCTTTTGCCCTACCCAGGTACGTGGGGAGTTTCTTGTCTTTTGGGAAGTCTGAGGTCTTCTGCCAGCGTTCAGTGGGTGTTCTGTAGGAGGTGTTCCACATGTAGTTTTATTTCTGATGTATCTGTGGGGAGGAATGTGATCTCCACATCTTACTCTTCAGCCATCTTGAAGGTGTTCCTGGGTGGGTTCTCTTTTACAAGGGCACTAATTCCATTCCCGAGTGCTCTGCTTTCATGACCTAATCACCTCTCATAGGCACCACCTCCAAATACCATCACCTTGGGAGTTCGATTTTAACATATAAATTTTGGGAGTTGGGACACATAAATTCAGTTTATAGTAATTCCGTTGTGAAAGTTCTTTGAAATATTCTTTTAGTTGAAGGTATTAGGTCACTGCAATCTTTTTAATTGCTTTCCCTCTCACTTTAGAATACCTGTCTATTTGAGTTTTGGGGGGATTTTTTGTTGTTGTTGTTTCTCCCCGCCACTCTGCACATGGGGGAATCTTAGTTCTGTGACCAGGGATCAAACCAAGGCCCTTGGCAGTGAGAGTGCAGAGTCCTAACCTCTGGATCACCAGAGAATTCCCTATTTGAGGTAGTTTTTAAAAATCCAAAATGTCCTAGAAAATATTTTCTTTTGTCCAGGTTTTCAAAAATAGTTGCATAGATTTTAGGTATGTACCCATTTGCAATTCTTCTATTTTTCTTTTATCATCTTCTGGTGACTTCTTCCCACTTTATGATTTTAAATGTTTGTATGTTTCTAGTTTTATATTCATTTTATTTTTTTCTTCCTTTCTTAAGTACATTTTATGTGTAATGGTTTCTTTACATTATATTTACTTGATATTAAATTACCTTCATAACTTGCTTTGTAAATTTTAGACAGTATTTACTTTTTGAGGCAAGAATAAAGAAATAATTATACTTTTTCTGATTTCTCTAATTTTATTAATAGTTTTAATGCTTTAGTTCAAGAGATTTATCTTTGTCACACATTTTTCATCATTTTATGAAATGTCAAAATGTTTTCCGCCTAATATGGCAAAATAGATAAAAAAAGAATATTAGTGGAAGTACAAGAGTTGTGTTTTGGAAGTTTTGTTCTTAGTTGTCTTATTTTAACTTCTTGCTGATTAGAAGATATTATTTATAGAACAGATGCTTTTAAAACTTGTATCAAGGTCATTTTAAATTTTATTAGATGCTTTGCCTAATTAACTTTAAAATACTGTTTGAGAATGAAACATATTACAGGTTTAAAAGCATAGTTCATTTATATAGGTTTTATCCCAGTTGCCTTACTTATTTCCCTTGGATATTAAATACCCCTACATTATTTATAGTAATTCTATTTCCACTATACAGATGAGAAAATTGATGCTCAGATATTAAAAAACAGGAAATAGATTCAAGTTGATGTGCTTAAACTGTAGTGTCATTGTCCCACATAATCTGATTAAAACCTAAGTTTCATGCCTCAGATATGTCTGTGGTTGAACATGTTATGACTTTTCAGTGAAGGTGCTCTATTTTTTTAAATATCCCACCTTAAATTTTGCTTCCACTAATGAGGACTCATTTATAAACTCTTTTTTTCTTTTTCTCTTATTTCTTCTGTAATGAGGCTATATATAAAAGGATAATGATATGAAATGAAAAATGATAAATGATAATTACCTATAGCTATGATATCTGTAAATGTTGTATTTTGATATACATGTATATTATTATTACTATCTGTATCCAAACTTTATAGTGTCTATGAAAAAGTAAATAATGTATAATGATGAAATTACTGATTAATGAGGAAAACAATAAGCACTCTTAAATTGTTTACCAAAGAGTTTAAATTGAGCCTTTGTAGTAAGTACATATTTGTTGGCATAAAATACCGTGCAAATAAATTCTTTAAAATCTGTATAGTAAAGGAGGATATCATGAAGATCTATTTAAAATGACATTCTTTGAATTCCAGCTTATGTTAAAAATTCCAGTTTTATGTAAGAGTAACATCTTGTAATTTAAACTATCTTTTCTGAGTACATCAGCAGAAGTAGAGTTCATTAAGTTGATATAGATCTTTTCCTAACCTCAACCAGACTTGAAAGTACAAGTTTAGCGGAGTATTTATATGGTAAGCATACTGAAACTGCTTACTTAATGTAAAGTGCAATTTGTGCTATCTCTTTCAAATTATGTATTTGGGGCTCTACTTTTTTGGAGAAGAAACCTGATAACTCAATCTGGTCTCTAACAATTTCAGCAGAACCTTAACTTTATACACATTACAGATAAATAGCCTGGGTCTTGATTTTATAGCCTTGTGGTGGTAAAGGCCAGATTTGTATGTTATGACAACAATAGCGAGGAAAAGATGAAGAAGAAGAGTTAATACAAAAAAGAATAAGAGTGACAATCTCATTTTAATATAGGCAGATATTAATTTTTGTTATTAAAAACTTGAGGTAATAGTTTTATTTGTGGAACAAAAAAATACTATAATTATTACTTTATTAAAAATGGAAATGTGATTTTTCAAACCCTTGACCAAATTTATTTGTTTGTCTTTTCTAAATGTATAGTTTAAAACTATTTTATTTATTTATTTTACTTTAATCATCTATTCAGTAACTTCAACTTGTTCTCTTGTCTCTCAAATGAATAAAGTAAAAAATCAAAACAAATTCTCTACAGTCTTGTCCCATTCTACCTGTAAACTCTCTCATCATCTCTTATTTGTCCTTAACACCAATTTCCATTTAATAGGCATATTACTTAGCTCAAAGCTGACTGACAAATTTGGAATCATTCTCCGCATCGATCCTTGAATTGCCCTGCCCCTTTGCTTAAAATTCCTTTGTCCTTATTTATGTTTATTCTAAGATCATGAATCTTGCAAGACTCTTTTGCATAAACAACCTGACCAGTATATATTGCAATATGGTGGTTCTCTCCTCTGAAACTTTACAATGCTCTGTCTGTACTGCACTATTGCTTTGATTTTTTGGTAACATGTTATACTGGTAACATGCCATATTGTTGGATTTTTGATTCATGATGGTAACTCTTTATTTTCTGTCTGTTCTCATTCATCAAATATGGATTTTTACTATTCATATTATCATGATTCATAATAAAGCTTTGTAGAGAAATGTGACAATTCTCTTTATTCAGTGAGTAAACTAAGTCTTCCAGACTTTAACTTGCCCAAAGTCACTCACACAAAATGAGAAGATCTAGGATTTTTTTACATAAATCTTGTCTAAAGATGAGTCCATTCTTGTAATCACTGTTTTGGTTGGCATGAGATTTCAAGTCCTCGGCAAAGTTGAAACAATGGGAAGGCTGTATGCAACCAAAATGTGTGAATCAGTTTGCAAGTTTAGATTATCTGAGGTCCACATAGGTCTTTAGAAAGTCTCTCCTTCACCCCATTCTAGAGCCTCTGTTCTAAGGTGAAATTTCCAACAGTTGATCTTTCTTTAAGTTTCCTTCCTATTTCTGTCAAACCACATCCAGTTAATATATTTAACTGCTATTTCCATTATATATGATTCATATATGATTCTAGCTCTAAGTGTGGAGTGACTTCAGTGAAATACTCCTCTCTACAGATGATGGCAGTTGAATTCCATAGTTGAAAGTACCTGGAGCATGAAAATAATTTTTTCCTCTTTTTGTTTTGTTATTCACAACAAGCAGTAAAATAATGAGTTCTGAGAAGGTAATATATGTGTGTGTGTGTGTTTTAATTTTTATTCCACTGGGTAGATCTAATCAAAGTTTGGCTTTCCTAATGGACTGAACAACTTTTACATTTCTCTTTATTTTTTAGTAATATAAAAGATAGATTAGGTAATTTTGGAAATGAAATCGAAAGCAGGATTTATATGCCCTTAAAAGCTTATTTTCTACTGGGGAAAACAGGCAAACTAGCTATTAATTCCAGTGATTAATTACCTTCTGTGGCATAGGAAATGCCAGGTTGCATTGGGGTAACTTAACCTTAGGAAGTACAGGGGCTCTTAATTGATTTAGGGAAGAATAGTGACAAGGAAGCTTTCTCTGTTAATGTAACATAAAAACTAAAGTCTGAAAGAATTATAGGACTGAACCAAGAAAAGACATGAAGTGCTTTCCAGAGTCTGGATAAATACACACACACACACACACACACACACACACACACCGTGAGATACAGCATAAGCCTTACAGCTTTTCAGAGGCAGTTCCAGGATGGTTTTGAAGCCTGATTGTTATATGAAGTAGTGTAGAAATATGCAAGCTGCTGGCAGGCTCTAAGCATCCTCTTAACTTGTGCTGTGCGCTCTGCAGTTTCAATGGAGGATGAATAGCCATAAGATAAAGCAATGGGCTCTTTAATCAAGGACTTCTGGAAGAAGTAGCAGAAAGAAAGATGAAAGCCCAAATCGCAGTAATAGTTACTCTCTTCCCATCAACTCCCGAACTTATATATAAAAGCATAAGCTAAGGCCTAAGCTGTTGGCCAAATGCCAGGTAGTCATTAATAATGAAAAGAGCTGACTTTCATTAGAGATTAAAAGGTAAGCTTACAAAGAAACAAAATAAGTTATCTGAAAAGCAAAATAACTGTGCAAAAAAGGCAAAATATTAAAGAATCCACAAATGAGAGAGAAATAAAACTCAGAGTTTTGAGGAAAATAATTAAACAAAAATGCATGGTAAATATCTCCAAAAAGATTAGGAAGAATATTAAACACAAGAGTAGAAGCTCTTAGCAATATTGAAAATGAGAATCAAATTATCATTTTTTAATCTTTTTTATTGAAGTGTACTTGATGTATGTTATATAAATTACAGATATACAGTATAGTGATTCAAAATTTTTAAAGATTGTACTCCATACTTATTATAAACACTGTTTTCCCCATCTTGTACAATATATAATTGTAGCTTATTTTATACATAATAGTGTGTACCTCTTAATCCCCTACACCTAATTGCCCCTCTACCTTCCTTCTCCCCACTGGTAAACACTAGTTTGTTCTCTGTGTCTGTGAATCTGCTTCTTTTTTGTTTTATTCACTAGTTTGTTATATTTTTTTAGATTCCACATATAAGTGATATCATATGATATTTGTCTTTCTCTGTCTTTCACTTAGTATGATAATCTCTAGGTCCATCCATGTTGTGGCAAATGGCAAAATTTCATTCTTTATGGCTGAGTAGTATTCTACTGTATATATATATATACCACATCTTTTTTATCCATTCATCTGTTCATGGACACTTAGGTTGCTTCCATACCTTGGCAATTGTAAATAATGCTGCTATGAACAATGGGGCACATATATCTTTTTGAATTAGTGTTTTTCGCTTCTTTCAGGTATATACCTAGGAGTGGAATTGCTAGGCCATATGGTAGTTCCATTTTTAGTTTTTTGAGAAACCTCCATACTGTTTTCCCTAGTGGATGCACCAATTTACCTTCCCACCAACAGTGTACAACAGTTTCCTCTTCTCAACATTCTTGCCAACATTTGTTTTTTGTGTTTTTTTTGATGATAGCCATTCCAACAGGTGTGAGGTGATATCTCATTGTGGTTTTGATTTGCATTTCCTTGATGATTAGCAATATTGAGCATCTTTTCAAATAGCTTCTGACCACTGCATGTCCTCTTTGGAAAAATATCTATTCAGTTCTTCTGCCCATTTTCTAATTAGGTTGTTTGTTTTTTTGATGTTGAGTTGTATGAGCTGTTTCTATATTTGGATATTAACCCCTTATCAGTCATATCATTTGCAAATATTTTCTACCATTTAGTAGGTTGTCTTTTGGGTTTGTCAATAGTTTCCTTTGCTGTGCAAAAGCTTTTAAGTTTAATTAGGTCCCATTTGTTTATTTTGGGTTTTATTTCCTTTGTTTTAGGAGATGGATCCAAAACATATTGCTGCAATTTATGTCAGAGTGCTTTGCCTGTGTTTTTGTTTACTAGTTTTATGGTATGCAGTCTTACATTTAGGTCCTTAATCCATTTGGTCGGGTTTTCTTTGTATAGCAAATGTTCTAATTTCATCTTTTTACATGCAGTTGTCTGGTTTTTCCAACACCACTCACTGAAGAGACTGTTTTTTCCCCATTGTATATTCTTGCCTCCTTTGTCATAGATTAATTGACCATAAGTGCATGGGTTTATTTCTGTGCTCTGTATTCTGCTCCATTGATCTATGTGTCTGTTTTTATGCCAGTACCATACTGTTTGAAATACTGAAGCTTTGTAGTATGGTCTCAAGTCATGGAGTGTGATTCCTCTAGCTCTGTTCTTCTTTCTCGAGATTGTTTTAACTATTCAGGGTCTTTTGTGTTTCCATACAAATTTAAAAATTATTTGTTCTAGTTCTGTGAAAACTGCCATTGGTATTTTGATAGGGATTGCATTGAATCTGTAGAACTTTATTAGAAATTACTAGTTTTGTAAAGTAGCTTTAACATTTTCAATTCTCACAGCAGCTTCTGCACATTGCTTATCTGTTTTCCAATACATTTTTTCCTTTATTAGTAAACTTTATTTTTTAGAGCAAGTTTAGGTTCACAGCAAAGTTAAGAGGAAGGTACAGAGTTTCCATATACCCCATGTCCCCAAATACCCACAATCTCCCCCACTATCAACAGTCCACACCAGGGTGGTACATTTGATATAAGCAATATACCTACATTGACATCATTATCATCCAAAGTCCATAGTTTACATTAAGATTCATTCTTGGTGTTTTGTACATTCTATGAGTTGTGATGAGTTATGGCAGATGTATAATGACACTCACCATTCTACTATCATTCAGAGTAGTTTCAATATCCTAAAAAAAACCTCTGTGCTCTGCCTATTCATCCCTCTCTCCCCTCAGACCCTGGGAACCATTAATTTTATTTCTCTATAATTTTGCCCTTTCCAGAATGTCATTTGCTTGGAATAATATAATACATAGCTTTTTATACTGGCTTCTTTCACCTAAGAATATGCATTTAAGTCTCTTCCATGTCTTTTCATGGCTTGATAGCTCATTCCTTTTAGTGCCAAATAATCATCCATTGTCTGGATGCACCACAGTTTATTTATAAATTCACCAACTGAAGGACATTCTTGGTTTTTTGCAAGTTTTGGCAGTTATGAGTAAAGCTGCTATACATACTTGTGTGCAGGTTTTCTTGTGAATATAAGTTTTCACCTCCTTGGGTAAATTCCGAGGAGGGCAATTCCTGGATCATATGGTGAATATGTGTGGTTTTATAAGAAACTGCCAAACTGTCTTCCTAAGTAGCTGTATCATTTTGCATCCCATCAGCAATGAATAAGAGTTTCTGTTGCTCCATATCTTTGTCAGCATTTGATGTTGTCAATGTTCTGGGTTTTGGCCATTCTAATAGTATAGTGGTGTCTCACTGTTTTTTTTAAATTTTGTATTTCCCTGATGACTTATGATGTGGAGCATCTTTTCATATGTTTATTTACCATCTGTATATCATTGTTGGTGAGGTTTCTGTTGAGGTTTCTGACCCATTTTTAATTGAGTTGTTCATTTTCTTATTGTTGAATTTCAAGAATATTTTTGTATATATTGGATGACAGCCCTTTATCAGTTATGTCTTTTGCAGATACTTTTTGTCTTTTTATTTTCTTTACATTTTCTTTCACAGAGCAGAGGTATTTAATTTTAATGAGTCAAGCTTATCAATTCCTTCTATTATGGATCATGTCTTTGGTGTTGTATCTAAAAATCATCACCATACCCATGGTCATCTAGACTTTTTCCTGTTATCTTCTAAGAGCTTTATAGATTTGTGTTTTACATTTAGTTTTGTGATTTGATTTTCATAAAGTATGTAATGTCAGTATCTAGAATCATTTTTTTGCATGTTAATATCCAGTTATTCCAGCACCATTTGTTGAAAGACTATTTTTGCTCCATTGTATTATTTCTGCCATTTTGTCAAAGAACAGATGACTATGTTTATGTGGGTCTAATACTGGGTTCTCTAATCTGTTTCATTGTTCTGTTTGTCTGTTCATTCACCAATACCACATTATCTTGATTAACGCTACTTTATAGTAAGTCTCGAAGTTGGGTAGTATCTGTCTTCTGACATTATTCTTCTCCTTCAGTTATGAGTTGGTTATTTTGTGTCTTTTGCCTCCAATATAAACTTTAGAATCAGTTTGTCAATATCCATTATGCAACTTGCTGTGATTTAGTTCTTCTTTGATATCTCTCATCAGAATTTGGTAGTTTGCCTCATATAGACCTTGTACATTCTTTGTTAGATTTATACCTAAGTATTTCATATTTGGTGTGCTGATATGAATGGTATTGTGTTTTAATATCAAATTCCATTTAGTCATTACTGGTATATAGGAAAGCATTTGACTTTTGTATGTTAATCTTGTATCCTGTAACCTTATATATAATTATTTATTAACTCCAGGAGTCTTTTTGGTTCTTTTAAATTTTCTATATAGACAATCATGTCATCTGTGAACAAAGAGAGTTTTATTTCTTCCTTCTCAATCTGTATACTTTTAATTTCCTTTTCTTATCTGACCGCATTAGTTAACACTTTCAATATGATGTTGAATAGCAGTGTAAGAGGTAACATGTTTTCCTTATTCCTGATCTTAGTAGGAAAGCTTCAATTTCCTCACCATTAAGTCTGATATTAGTTGTAGAATTTTTTGTAGATGTCCTTTATCAAGGTGAGGAATTTGCTGTCTATCCCTGGTTTGCTGAGAATTTTGATCATGAATTGGTGTTGGATTTTGCAAATTCTTTTTCTGTATCATATCTATTGATATGATCATGTCATTTTTCTTCTTTAACCTCTTGATGTGATGGGCTCTATTAATTGATTTCCGAATGCTGAACCAGCCTTGCATAGCTGGGATAAATCTCACTTGTTCATGATTTATAATTGTTTTTATATATTGTTGGATTCTATTAGCTAAATTTTGTTTAGGATTTTTGTGGTATGTTCATAAATGATATTGGACTGTAGTTTTCTTCTTTTTGGTAATGTCTTCATCTGTTTTTGGTATTAGGATAATTCTAGCCTTATAGTATGAGTTAGAAAATATTTCCTTTGAAAAAGATTGTAGATAATTAGTAATTTTTTTCTTAAATGTTTGGTAGAATTCACCAGTGAATCCATCTGGACTGAGTATTTTTTGATTTGGAAGGTTATTAACCATTGATTCTGTTTCTTTAATAGATATAAGACTATTCAGATTACCTATTTCTTCTTGTTTGAATTTTGGCAGATTGGTCTTTCAAGGAATTAGTCCAGTTCATCTAGGTTATTAAATTTGTGGGCATAGTGTTTTCCTTCATGTTTCTTTATTATCCTTTAAATGTTTTTAATATCTGTAATTATGTCTCCTCTTTCATTCCTGATATTGGTTATTTGGGTCTTCTGTCTTTTTCTCTTGGTCAGCTTGGATAGAGTCTTGTTGATTTTATTGATAATTTCAAGGAGCCAGCTTTTTATTTTTTTGATTTTCTTTTTTTTTTCCTGGTCTCCACTTTATTGACTTATATAACTTATTTTTTTTCTTCTTCTGTTTATGTGAACTTAATCCAATCTACTTTTGCTGGTCTGGAAATTTAGATGACTGATTTTAGATTTTTTTTTCTTTTCTAATGTATGAATTCAATGCTATTAATTTCACTCTAAGCAATGCTTTCAATGTATACCACAGATTTTGATAAGTTGTCTATTTATTTTAATTTAGTTCAAAATATTTTTAAATTTCTGTTTATAATATTTTTTTGTTGTAGGCAGTCATAATGTGCCACATTAAAAAAAAAACAGTGGTAAATAGGCTTTCAATAATATGGTGGTAAGTTGTGTGCAGAAAGAAAAGTGCTTTCTATAGTTCTGTCATTATCTTTGGTGAGTCTATGCCCCTGCACTGTGAACTTCATCAGTGTTCCCCCCAACCCCAACGAGACACTGATGGCTAGAGGGTGCTGGAGTTGGAGAATTCCCTTCTTTCAGGTAGGTTAGGCTCTGTTAAAACCCCATTAGGTTATTCTGCCAAAATAGTTTTTCCTGAGGCCCTGCCTTTTTAAGCACAGAATGCTCTGGCATATTTCAGATTGTTTCCTTTTCCTTCCACCTGCTGGAAGCATAAGGGGATTTTTCTCCAGTATTCATTGTGAGAACCTGGAAGGTAAAACTCAAAAAAGTGTGGGAGCTTATTGATGACTGTTACCCCTTGGAGCTTTTAACTCTCAGAGTTGTTCATACCAAGCCTCTGACAATTTGTCAATTACAGTTCAGGTTTTCCTACAACTGAACTGGCTCCTGTGGAGGATTTTGCTCTTGGGTTTCTGTTCTGGAAGTTAAAACATTGCTGGAGCTAGAAAGTGGAAGAACACGAAAGCGAAAAACTCTTGCTATGACAAAATGAATGAGTTCTGGAAGCTCTTTCCCCTCATCCTGCCCTTAACAATAGTTC
This sequence comes from Pseudorca crassidens, assembly GCF_039906515.1. Taxonomy (NCBI): domain Eukaryota; kingdom Metazoa; phylum Chordata; class Mammalia; order Artiodactyla; family Delphinidae; genus Pseudorca; species Pseudorca crassidens. The sequence continues at coordinate 10,364,359 of NC_090299.1, forward strand.
TATCCACATTTCCATACACAGAGTTGCGGCGCAGCTGTAGTGCAGACATCAATCTGTATGTTCATATATGCCTCGAATTCCAGAGGACATATGTCAAGCTCTCCTAAGTGCTCCCTTACCATGTTCTGTTCTTTTTCCCAAGAGCAGTGACTTCCAAATCTGATATATTCTACTACTTCAAATAAATGTTTGTGCTAGTATAAGAAAAGGCTTGACTGCAACATTTGTACTTTAGCTGAAATTGTGAGCCAATAGGAAAAATAATTTAACATCCTGTGTCATACACAGAAACTATATGAATGTCTATTACAGGCTTAACTGAGCCTCTGTCACCTTCATGGGCTAGGCTGGTGATTTAAGTTCATAGAATCATAGAGTGTCATATGCTTGAAAGTAGAAAGTTGAAATGTACTTAACAAGGAGTCTTTTAGCCAGTGAGTGAAGATACTCAATGACAGGAAACACTGTACTCTGTACTCTTAGACACCACTAACATTAAAGTGATATTGGAAAGCTAATAAACATATACTATGCATATTCAACATCTCAAATATATGAACATTGCACATTGATTCATCTAGGATGAATGTGGAATACAATGTTCTGCCTTATGGAATGAAAATGACCTAAAATACCAAGTACAGTTTGTGAGGTCTTGTTTTAAATAATAGAATGAAGTAATATCATGCTTAACATATGAATCATATTAAATGTTGTTTGAGGGTGATCTTGAAATTACTTTAGATCTTGAAATGTAACCACTTGAACATTATATCCATCTGGTTTTTGTTATTCAGTAATGGTTTCGGTAACACCAAAACTTTGTTTGATCATTTTAGTTGTTTGTTTTCACAGGATAAAAGGAAATTGAATATAGTAGACTATCCATTGCTGATTTTTGTAAACTGTCTTATTAGTTTAGGGTATGATTTCAACCTGTCACCCTCAAACAATAATGATGTCATTCATTCTCAAATATTATCTATTCATCATTGGGCTGTTGGTAAATCTTATTAGAAGAGAGTGACAATTTTCACGCTAAGAAGTAACTTTTATCTAAAATCCACCTTGCATTTAGTCTATTCTTTAACAAAACTGGAGCACGCTAGGGAATCTTAAAGGATTTTGGCAAAACCCTGGAAATAAGCTATATCCAACGAGGTGTAATTTCCCTTACAATCAATACTAGAACTGATGGTAAAATAAAAATTCTCGAGTTACATTACTCTTGCCATTTGTTTTGATGAAGTCCAACAAATTTTTGTCCCAATATTTGTTTATTTGGCCAGGTGAGCTCAAAAATTAGGAGAATTCTACTCTTAATTTTGTACATTCATTTGGCAGTCTGTGAAATAATTCCACAAAGGCAAGTATTATTTCAGATGATATAAATATAATCGCCTCTGATATGTCTTGTTGAGTTTGATAACAGTTTGTCTACAAGTGACTAAACTAACTGTGTAAGGGTGTTAAATTTGAGATAATTCAGTTATAAAACCTAGAATAGCATTTCCTCGTCTGCTTTCTAATATATTTTTAGCTGGCTGATCTGTGAGTTGTGAAAACGTTACCCATATGTCTAGATTGATATGTCAAATAATTTGAATAGCTACAATTTTAAATAAAACATAAGAGCAACAATCAGGATTCACATTTAAAATTTTGTTTTCATTAAGGCCTTGTTTTGTCTATTACAGAAGCAAGAGAAAAACAGAAGCAGAGCATAAGGTAAGTACATTGATTTCATTCAATTTCTATGTCCATTTGGATTTCTAGCTATGCTGTTTGAGAACATCACACAATTATATAATCTCTGCATCTCACTTTTCTGTCTTCTTTAAAGGAAGTTTTATCATTCATAAATCCCAGTGTACTGTACCTTCTTCTTAAGCTTGCAAGGAGATTAAATGTATTAGTGCATATAAAGTGCTTCACACAATGCCTGGCTAGGTTACTTACTTTTATGTTTGTTAAGAAGTTTTTCAAAACAGGAATATTTCTAAATAGTTATTGTTACTCTTTCTGATATATTTGCTAACTGAATGAATCACATTTGGAAAGACTTATCCAGGGTTTATTGGATTATAAGTGAAAATATTTTATGGCCAACTACTAGCACAATCCTTTCTTAGAGTCTATTAAATTTATATTATGTGTGCATTAAATTGAACCAAATCTGATAATTTGTCTTACTTACTCTGTGTGATACCAAGATGTCTGCCACATCCCTTTCAGAAGGCACTTACTCTAAATTATAGGGTTAAATATTATGGTTTCTTTACAATTCTTTACTCTGGAGGGTGTAAGGTGCTTTTTTTTCCTGTTATTTTGTGGCTGTTGTTGTGAGCTGCTGTTTGCAACAGTACTACTCACCATCTTCTCTGTTGTCAGGGAGCATATAGGAAAGAAGTATGACCCAGCCTGAACAAGTATACAGCTTATCTTTTTCCCATAAGATGTGTGCCTGTGTACATTTGTAGGGGGAGAAGGTATCTTAAAAGTTGCTCACTTAACCCAAAATTGCAAATGAAAACATGTTATAAGGATATTTTGTCAAGGTTCCTAACATCCTCTCCCTTGTTTTAGGGTTCAGACATCTCCATTCTTCAATCCTCTACCATTCTTTCATGAGAACTGCCTACAAACCCATAAGGAATTGAATTAATTTCTGGGTCCATCTCTCTTCCCTACATGTTTCCCCGTAATTCCAACCCTATTCAGCTTGGGCTGTAGCCAAGGGTTACCTTCTGAAAGTCAGCGATGCCTATTGATTAACTTCCCATTACACAGAACATCCTGCTGTTAGATATCTATGGAAACAAGTGTGGGCAAATTCTATCTGTTAAATTTCCTTTGTTCAATGTGAAGTGCCTCCTCACCCCACCCCTAACCTCCACGTGTAAAAGCAGCATATCTTTAACTCTTGAGGTTTTCCTAATGAGCCATGCAAATCATCGAAGAAGATACGGTAAATGAATGGCATAGTGGCAAGGCAACAGAAGAGCATAAATCATATTGAGAGAAAGTGTTTCTTTTTTAAGTTGAAGTATAGTTGATTTACAATGTTTCAGGTGTACAACAAAGTGATTCAGTTATACACACACACACACATTCTTTTTCAGATTCTGTTCCATTATAGGTTACTACAAGATACTGAATATATTTCCCTGTGCTATACAGTAGGTCCTTGTTGATTATCTGTGTTATATATAGTGGTGTGTATCTTTTAATCCCAAATTCCCTATTAATCCCCCACCCCCAGACTTTCCCCTTTGGTACCCATAAGTTTGTTTTCTATGTCTGTGAGTCTATTTCTGATTTGTAAATAAGATCATTTGTATCATATTTTAGATTCCATATATAAGTGATATCATATGATTTCTCAAACATTATCTATTCATTCTGTCTTTCTGTCTTTCACTTAGTATGATAATCTCTAGGTCCATCCATATTGCCGCAAATGGCATTATTTAATTCTTTTTATCGCTAAGTAATATTCCATTGTATATATCTACCACATCTTCTTTATTCACTCATCTGTCAATGGATTTTAGGTTGCTTCCATGTCTTGGCTATTGTAAATAATGCTTCTGTGAACACTGGGATGCATGTATCTTTTCAAATTAGTTTTCGTCTTTTCTGGATAAAGAGAACATTTTTCTTTAATTAGAGAATCTCTAATATAACACATGGAGAGGTGTTTCCTTTCATTTTCTTCGTTCTTTATCTTGGAACTTATTGGAATAAATGAAGTAACTACTTTATTCTTCCACAGATGTTACCTTTTTTAACCTCTGGGAATCAATGATTCTAGATACTAGATAGACTCTGATCTCTCTCTGAGTGTGTAAATAACTATTTCCCATTTTATTTTAAAAAGAATTTGATAATTGTTTCTGAAACACACACAAAGAAAATACATCTGATTACTAACTGTATACTGTGTTCAAAATATGTACTACTGAATAGACAGGAGAAATTGAAAATAACAACCACAACAACAGAATACATAAAAGATATAGATGAGTCTCCTGGTCATTAAAACAGTCCTTCAATATCAATATCTTTTAAAATACATATCATCCATCAGGAACACCTCTTTCCTCTTATCATTTTTGAGACTTTCCTTCACAAAAGGATAGATAGATAGATAGATCGATAGATAGACAGGCAGACAGATACAGATATACTGTTTAAAACTTTATAATCTTGAAAATTTGGCTTGATTATCTGTATTATTTATGAAGAAACTGATTATTGAAAGTTTATCTAATTTCTCCAGATTTATACAGTTGGTACACGGTAGACAAAGAACCAAGTTTTTTTTTGTTTTGTTTTGTTTTTTTGCGCTACGCAGGCCTCTCACTGCTGTGGCCTCTCCCGTTGCGGAGCACAGGCTCCAGACGCGCAGGCTCAGCGGCCATGGCTCACGGGCCCAGCTGCTCTGCGGCATGTGGGATCCTCCCGGACCGGGGCACGAACCCGTGTCCCCTGCATCGGCAGGCGGACTCTCAACCACTGCACCACCAGGGAAGCCTAGAACCAAGGTTTTGAAGCCAGATGTGTTGACTTCAAAGCCTAAAGAATTATATTATTGTGATAAATATTTTACAGATGCCATTTCTTTTATTTCACTTAACACTCTCAAAGTTTGGTTTAACAAGCTTGTTCAAGGAATAGGGAGGCAAAAGTGGCTTGTGAACCCAGTTTTCTCCGATTCCATACTCATGGATGTCAACTACTCTCTTCATCTTTTCTCATCTTTATTTAAAACTCATCTTTTAATACCATCTTGAGATAAATATAATTTTCAGTCATTATTATTTAGAAAAGAACAAAGTAGCATATACTATATGCATATTTGAGTAAGTGAACTGAGAAGAGATAGCCTAGAGGAAGACCACTATTAATAAATTTACACTTTAGCCAAATCATCTTAAGAACATACAGTTAAAATCTCTATTTCTGGTCAACAGACAAATAGGAGTTGAGTACAAGCTATTTTATACTATTATCTGGAAATATTTTTCAAGCCTTCATTATGACACTCTGATCATCATTAGGTATAAAGAAAGACAAGAGCAAACATGAGAATTCCCTTTCCAATGATCAGTGAGAAACCCTCCTTGTATTCTTGTTCAGAGCAGATGAGTGTCTGTCAATACTGGACCCAGATCAAATAGATTTTGTCTTGCTGGTCTGCATAATAGAGGCTTACTTATGTTTTTAGGGTATTTGAATAAATTGTCAGTATTTTAAAATCAGTTGATAACATAAAGACGCAAACTTACATTTTTCAAAAATTAGAATATCTGGCAATATCAAGTTCATATGGCATGAAATGAACACTTCAGATATGTCAGATTTGAATGAATCACCATATAAATCACCAGCCGAAGTGATACAATTTGGGGAATGAAAGGTCTCCCATTAAATTGCATGCCTCATGATCAGGTAGAAGCCAAAATTGTCTCAGAGAAATGGTAGATATATGATTACTCTAGTCATTAGTCTTGTAATCAGCAAAGTCCCTAATATTCCCTATTGACTCTTAGATCCTAAAACCAACTATCAATAGTTATTGCACTATTGTATTGTTAAGAGAAAAAGAAAACATTTCCCATCACTATGTTTCTAAGAAATTAAAGAAACAAAACATGTATTAAGAGAATCTTTTGTTTTAATATGCTACATTATATTTACCAAAAAATACTAATCTGCCTTAATCTCAAAATTACTTCACATAATAATATTCCTTTTATGGTATTTTGAAAATTATTATGGATTCCAGTTTTATAAGTATTATTTTATGATATTATAATTACCTAAGAAATGTAAGAATCTAAAAACTTGTTATTTGTTCATAAAAAAGTGTTTAATAGAATTCTTCAAAAAAAATTGTGAAAAGGAAATTTGTGAGTTTTCTAAAGTCTAAATCATTAAAATATTTTTGATGATAATCTAAAAAGTATTGTGGATAATACTTTTTCATTCAAGAACACCAAGGTACTACTACTATGATTACTATTAATACAGCTAGCCTATAGGAACCATATATTAAAGTAGGAGCTTGAAGATACTAATTCCATATCTTTAAAAAAGATTAGGATTTTTCACTAGAATTTAGTACATATATAGGTTTTTTTTCCTTCAAAAATATTTACGCTCTTTTTGAAGAATAAAGTAAACAGGATTCAGGAAGAAATATTTCAGAGCATATTACCAGTGAACAAATTTATAAAGAGAAATTCTTAGAGTCAGTACTCTAATTGAGATAGGCTTGTATCATTTTTTATTTTTCTGTCAACACTGAAGTCTTGCATGATAAATTCAGTATTGTAAATTCCCTTTTTCTTTGAATGGACTTGAATGATTCTCAGTCAAGCACACAGACTTAGGAGTACAGCAGCAGCTTTCTAAATATTCAAAAGTAAATAGAGAGGATACCTGGATAGCACAGATAGCAATTTTAATCCACTAAACTGGCTGTCTGTTTTGGATATCAAGAATGGAAAGGCTTATTCCTAGCGCATTGTAAAGATGTAAGAGTGAAGTGAAACTTAACATAGCTCACCTGAAAATACACAATGTAGTATATGAAGAAATATAAAATATATTTATATATTTTACACTGAGTTTTAAATGCCATATATATATAGACTGTGTCCACATGTATATGTATATGTGTCTGTGTATAATAGTTATATGTGGATATATTTGTTTGTGTATAGTTGGACAGGTTAGATATGCTAGGTCCCCAATATGTGCAGAGAATCATACTAACTTGTAGAGAAAATAAAAGAGAAAACCCTACAGAGATGATTTGGCCCAAAACTGTAAATCCTGGGTGGACCTAGATAGAGTCTGTCATACAGAGTGACGTAAGTCAGAAAGAGAAAAACAAATACCGTATGCTAACACGTATATATGGAATCTTAAAAAAAAAAAAAGGGGGTTCTGAAGAACCTAGGGGCAGGACAGGAATAAAGACGCAGACGTAGAGAATGGACTTGACGACATGGGGAGTGGGGAAGGGTAAGCTGGGACGAAGTGAGAGAGTGGCATTGACATATATACACTACAAAATGTAAAATAGATAGCTAGTGGGAAGCAGCCGCATAGCACAGGGAGATCAGCTCGGTGCTTTGTGACCACCTAGATGTGTGGGACAGGGAGGGTGGGAGGGAGACGCAAGAGGGAGGAGATATGGGGATATATGTATATGTATAGCTGATTCACTTTGTTATAAAGCAGAAACTAACACACCATTGCAAAGCAATTATACTCCAATAAAGATGTTAAAAAAACAAACAAACTGTAAATCCTAACGAAGAACTCAGAGTCATGTCTTTACGGACATGAAAGATGAAGGCCTAAAAAAAACTTTCAAAAATAATATGAAAAACCTGACATTTAATATACTCTCTTTCTAACTATATTCTACACTTAAATTTAAACTTTAAAAATCTCATTACCTAAACGTTGTACTTGCACTCTATTTAAAATATAGATTTGAATTATTGAATTTTTAAAGTATAAGTCATTGGAATATGTTTTTATACTGATGTATATAGAAATACAATAATATAAATGAAGCAAAGCATGTTCTAGTGTATTATCCCATTTTTCTTTCTCCTACACACATACCTTGGATTCCATTCTTGGGATAGGAGGACATTTAATATCTAGCTAAGTTTACAATATTGCAGACTGCTTTAAATATATTAGGACTAGAGAGTTACAGAGCTGACCTTGCCTTATCTTTCTTTGCAGGCTTTGAAAATAAGTTTGGGGGTTTCTGTTCTGTGAACTAAAATTTAATAACATGTTTGTAGAAGGTGAAGTTTCCAGGCTAAGAACATTTCTCCTTGAGAAAGTTCAGAGCCTATATTTCCTAATAGTAACTTACTGGCTAATTTATAAAGACTTTTTAGTCTCTTTAGGCAGAATAATGGCTTATTTGTGAATTGAATTGGATACTAAAAAGATGAGGCATTTCATGTAGAAACCTCAATTTACCAATATTTTTGCCTCCATTTTAAAAGTTATTTAATGATTAAAATAACTTTTTGTAGTAAAAGGAATATATCTAACATAGCTTTTTTAATATGCTATATTTTATAAAATGACCATAATATTTGATTCACTAAATAGTATGATTCAAAAGAAAATTAAATTCATCAATGTCACTAACTTTATTGATTACTTATTTGTATACAATAAATTATTAACTAGATAAAATATTAAAATATTTGATTTTGTATATGTGCTTACCACCCTTAAAATATTTGGTGTTCTTTTTAAACTTTTTAAAATTAAGATGCATCCAATACATAGAGGAGTGTGTTTAATAGTACAAATTCTAAGTTTTAATCTACTATCCATTCTTTAAATTGGAAAAATGAGCTGAATCTCAGTTTTAAGATAGTGCAAATTTCTACAAAAACATTCTAATTGTTCCAATTCAATTCCAACGTGAACAATAAAATACATCTTCCTTTTATTTTAGGTATTTAATTTCTTATACTTAAGATTTTGCTTTATATTCTATTGATGTCCTCAGAAATAAATACATGTCAAACATATCAAACACTGGGGAAAAAATCTGTTTGTTATGTTAAGTCATAATTATTCACCAAAGGAATATCATAAAAATGCACTGAAGTATTCGTGACTTTATTACCTTTTTAACCTATATTTATTTCTTAGTAGCATATACGAACGCAAGAGTAATATATTTTCTTTTAATATGATTTCCCATACGAAGAATATAATCTACCATATTAGACAGAAGAACATATTTTAACACAAACAGTGCTTGGGTTTTGCTCAAATAGAGGTTCCATTAAAAAGTAAAAGGCATCTTACTTCTGGATATAATCAAAACTGAAAAAAACAACTAAAGACTAGTAGATTAATCTATTTCAGGGAACTAATTATTTTCCCCAAATTTCTCTGATTCCTTAAGCAAACAAGTTGATGTAGTATATTAGTTGAAGCTGATGTTTTTTATTGGTAGGATAAAAAAAGAACACACCGCATAGAACAGAAAATCTACCTCTGCAATCATTGCTGTGTTACATAATGTAGATATATTACTCCAGTCCATTATTCTGATTTAATTTAGGTAGATATAATTTATATAGATTTTAAAGCTGATTCTTTAAGAAGCATAGCGACACTGAAGTTCTTTTGCTAAGGGAAACATTGGCTCACCCATTACACGAAGCCGTTTTTACTATGTATCATTGCAAAAATATTAAATTCTAATCCCTTTTGTTTTATAGTTATTTATATTTTAACTCCAGAAGCATCACCTATTTCTCAAAGCATTTGTAATGTTTATTTATATGAATGTTGTCTGCAGTTACGAACTGTTTTAAAGTAGTAAATGCCCCATCTGTTCTAAAATAAAAATATATCATATTAGCTCTTCTAACCAGTTTTGTTTGCTCAAAATGTTGATGTCTTTAAATATCATTATTTTTATTTGTTTTGAGAACATTAGACAAATTAACGTTACTATCAAAGTGAATTTTGCATATTTATCACCCTTGCAGATTTATAAGTGAAAATTGCTATGTCATCTGTGTTCATAATTGTTTAAGATCTGCAATAATAGAAAATTGAACGAGGTTACAGAGACATCATTCAGACTATAAATTCTTAATTTAGTACCCTAGGAGACTCAGTTGTTTTGCCTTTTATTACTCGTTTGCTCCAGTCTCCCACATTGTAGAACTAAAAATGAAGTGGTTTAAAAGCTTATTTTCTCACAAATATTGCCCTCTTGTTTCTAGACAATATTTTATACTGAGCTCTAACTAATGCTTTATATATATTTCACAAATACATAGTAAAAGAGATGGTTTAAAAGCTTCCAGCTGCTTAAGATTAGATGGGGATGAAAATAGGTGATGATGTAAAGCAATAAAGATGAGATCACTGAATAATATCAAATTATCTGTTTCAAGTTGTATATGATTTATAATTTCTTACAATTCTATAAGCTTCAACAGAGACTACAATGGAATAAGGGGAGGTCTGTACGGAAGCAATAAAGGTTTGCAGCTTAACATAGACAAGTGTTTCCAAAGATGTTTCAATGCACAGAGAAACATATTTTAGCAAATATTTCAAAATATATGGTTCTGTTAAGTAAAACTCTTTCCGTGCTCCTGCCTACAACCCGTACTTAAAAGAGCTTTGTGAGCATGGATGTTCTGAATTTTATTAAATGAAAAGTTGGTCAAATGAGAGCTATGTATATGTCCTTTTCAGTTTAGTAGCCCACCTTTTCAGTGAAGATGATGCAGTTTTCTTGTTGTATTTGAATAAATACATGATATTTATTGGGGGTTTTCTAAAAAGGACTTGAGAAAACCAGTCAGAAATGGTCAGCAATTAAGTAAACAACAAATTCTCCAGAAAGAAACTATTTAAACAAAATTAACTTTACCTATTGGTTTATTAAATCATCACACAAAATCTGGATATATTTTCACCTTTCATGTTCCAACTAGTTGGGCTTATAATATAGATTGTGTGACATAATTAATACTCACTTGGAGACCCACTGGGGATACTTAAAGTAATCATTACTATCCAGAGTAGTTCTATCCAATAAAACTCTCTGAAGTAATGGAGAAGAGATATTTATTTATAAACAGGAAATGGTAATTTAATTGGGGAAGCAACTAAATAAAAAGCCACTCTAGCATTTTGATTTTACAATATAATATTCTAATCACAAATAGTACATTGTCTTGTCACAATTCTTAAAGACTAGCAACATTGTTCAGGCAGTGTGCTATATCTCATGTTTGATTTTTGTTTTCAATTATGATTTATTTTTGAGATTTCCTGCCTAACTTACAAGGGAGTTAAAATGTTAGAAGTAAGAGATCATTCCTGCTGGTTTGCTTGCTGGAAAGTAATTGTCTTCCTTTTCAGTCCAGTGCTTTGTAAATCGGCTGTTACTATTGCTTGTGTATGAGCTGAGCTATTGGTAGACTCTAATCGGATGGCTGTGATTTTCCTCGTGTCTGGCCGGCGTCTCCTCATATGTAACAGTGACTTCCACCAAGTCCTGGAGAGACTCTGTTTCTAACCCTTCCTGCCTTGAAGGAGCTAAAAAAATCTTAAGGGATATTTGCTCTAAACAGTAGTTCTTTTTTTTTTTTTTTTTAAAGAAAACATTTTTAATCTTACAGTACAGTATACCTTGAAAAGTACAGTTATACCAGCTACATCACTGCTGCTTTTACGCTTGCCTCCAGACATCCTGGGCTTGAGATAAAGATACTGTACTCTATACAATATAAACAGTAGTTCTTGAACTTGACTGCATAGTGGAATCTTCTGCAGAGCTCTTGAAAGGTATGAATGCCACAGCCCCATCTTCAGAGATTCTGATTTAATTGGTATGGGGAGCGGCTTGTTCACTTATTTTATTAAAGATCACCTGGTGATTCTATGGTTAAAAATTCACTGCTCTAGTGTCTTCCTACCTCCCAAACCTCCCTCCCCACCCCCCATCAATTACTACCACATCTTCTATTCTTGTGAGATGCAAGGTTGTTTAGTAGTAGATCTCAGGCGTTTTCAGGAACCCAGTGAGAAAATCAGCTAGCATTGCTGTCAGACACCCTGTTTAAGTATAATGAACATTAATGGCAACTACTTGCAACTTCTTTAGCAGAGTGTTTTGAAGAATGATGTCAAGACCACCAGAGGAGTAAAACAAGAAATAAAAGTTCAAGCAAAGAGAATTGGGAAGGGACTCAGCAGATTTTACAGGAAGAGGAAACTTTAGTAAAATAAGTATGTAATGGAAGGACAAAAGGGCCTTGGGGTTATCATTGCTCCAGGGAAAAGAAGCATGAAAGGCTTTGTGTTTCCATGTGACAAGTCATAAAAAGAGCATGTGGGCTACGGAACGAAATCCACACTCTCTATATGGTTTTCTCTATGTGCATATATAAAAGTGAAAATGACATAATAAGCAGATGAATGATATTTAAGTCATATAGATACATACAGGCTTAGTTTTTACAGGTGTAAAGAGAATCTAAAATTTTGGCCTGGGATGCATAAATTTCGGAGTTGGGGCTGGATATTTTAAGCATCAGCCTTGTTTATTTATCTATTTTTAGCATCAGTCATGTTTAATTCCATTTTATAGATGAAGAAACTGAGGCAAGGGAAAGTTGCATGGCTTGCTCAATTTTCCAGTACAATAACGTAGTGTCATCTGGCAAAGGCTGTAGAAAAATCACTAAAATTTCTGCACTTTGATTTTATAATCTGTAAAATAATTATGTTGAGACAGGTGGACTCTAGGATATATTCCAATTCCAAAAAGGCCTATAACTTCTTAAGAGTTTAATTCTCTTACAAGAAATTAAAAGTCACCCTCTTGGTATTCTATCTAAAACAAAATCAGAGTATTCTTCTTTACAGTTTGGAGCATTTGCCTATTTGCAGTTTTCAAAGAAGTCTTTCTTTGCCCATTATTGCTTAAAGACTATCAGAGCTGGTTTGGAGGGAACCACCAATGGTTCTTGTTACTCCCTCAGACCTATATAGATTTAAAAAAAAATTTTATTGGAGTGTAGTTGCTTTACAGTGTTGTGTTAGTTTCTACTGTACAGCAAAGAGGATCAGCTCTATGTATCCATATATCCCCTATTTTTTGGATTTCCTTCCCATTAACTCACCACAGAGCATTGAGTAGAGTTCCCTATGCTATATACAGTAGGTTCTCATTAGTTGTCTACTTTATACGTAGTATCAATAGTGTATACAGGGCTTCCCTGGTGGCACAGTGATTGAGAGTCCGCCTGCCGATGCAGAGGACACGGTTTCGTGCCCCGGTCCGGGAAGATCCCACACACCAAGGAGCGGCTGGGCCCGTGAGCCATGGCCACTGAGCCTGCGCGTCCGGAGCCTGTGCTCTGCAACGAGAGAGGCCACAACAGTGAGAGGCCCGCGTACCGCAAAAAAAAATAGTGTATACATGTCAATCCCAATTCATCCCACCACCACCCTTCCCCCTTGGTATCCATACGTTTTTTCTCTATGTCTTTGTCTCTATTTCTGCTTTGTAAATAAGATCATCTATACAATTTTTTTCAGATTCCACATATATGTGTTAATATACGATATTTTTTTCTCTCTCTGACTTACTTCACTCTGTTTGACAGTTTCTAGGTCCATCCATGTCTCTACAAATGATCCAATTTCATTCTTTTTTATGGCTGACTAATATTCCACTGTATACATGTACCACATCTTATCATTCCTCTGTTGATGGAAATTTAGGTTGCTTCCATATCCTGGCTATTGTAAGTAGTGCTGCAATGAACATTGGGTGCTTGTGTCTTTTTGAATTATGGTTTTCTCAGGGTATATGCCCAGTAGTGGGATTGCTGGATTGTAAGGTAGTCCTATTTTTAGTTTTTTAAGGAACCTCCATATTCTTCTCCATAGTGGTTGTATCAATTTACATTCCCACCAATAGTGCAAGAGAGTTCCCTTTTCTCCACACCCTCTCCAGCATTTATTGTTTGTAGATTTTGTGGTGATGGCCATTCTGACCGGTGTGAGGTGATATCTCATTGTAGTTTTGGTTTGCATTTCTCTAAGAGTTAGTGATGTTGAGCATTTTTTCCATGTGTTTGTTGGCCATCTGTATATCTTCTTTGGAGAAATGTCTATTTAGGTCTTTCATTCAGGGCAGCATGATTTCTTGACCTGGGATATGCTCTGTATATTTTCTTTTGTTCTTTCCATTTTGAAGATAACAATTCTTCTTAAAGAATATAGATAGAACAAAAGACCATTTGTGTACTTATCCAGCTACTTTCCCTACTTCTAAAATGACACCAGTTTTTATAAATAACAGACATATCTATTCCCTTTTCATCTTGTGTCAAAAAGAGTTTTGCAGGGGTTTTTTTTAAGCATTATTTACCGTGTTATCTGACATTATTTCTATAGGTCTGCATTAAACTTTTATATTTTAATGCTACAAACCTTTTTCCATTTTTTAGGCATTTTAAAAAAAATTTGAGCTAAATAGCTTTCAAATATTATTACACAAAAGAGAAGGGGCTTTGATTTTCTTAAAGGTAGTGCTAAAAGCTGATAAAAATGTATGTTTTGACTTTTTTGATATTTGGAAATAATGTTTCACACATTTCCCATTGCTATCTGTCAGACATGCCATTAATACTATTTGTATGCCTGCTTTCTTGTAAAGTCCTTAGAAACTTTTTGCACTCATTGAGTCCTAAAATCCCAAAGACCAAAGTAGATGGGATGTATTGTTCTCACCTTATAATCAGACAAATTGAGACATAGAAAAATAAATCATCTTTATAACCCCATAGCTTTTGGGGTTATCTCAACATTTTCAGAACAAGGAAAAAACTATTAGTAATGACTTCTAAATGTATTAAATTGAGGATATGTACCCTATCGTGTTGCTCTATGAAACTTATTGTTTGAACTCAAGTATAATGTGAAAGAAGAAGGGAAAATAAAAACAAACAAAGAGACCTTGAGAACCAAGGTTAACTTGGTCATTTCCTTGATGTTTTGTAATGTGAACTATAGACTCTAAGAGGGATATTAAGTTTTCTGCCCTTTAAAAGTCATTTACAATGTTAATACCATGATTTTTTGCTTTATAATTTCCAAAATAAGACTTTCTGTAACTATTTTTTTTAACAACTAAAGGTCTTACAAAGGCCTTTTGAAAGACTATATGTAATATACAGTTCCACACTTCCTTTCTAAGTTCTATGATACATTTGGAAAATGTTAATAAATCTAATAATGGATGGTTTATTTAAAAGAAAAACATGAAAATACAGTAAGTGCTTATAAGCCTCATTTATATAAGATTATCTAATAAATTAACTCACATGAATTTTCATCTCCTTTTATCTCATTTGTACGAGTTACTAAATATCCCCAAATATGCAAATATCCCATCACTTCACAGAAAAACCTGTTGCATTTAATTACATCAGTTATAATGCTTTTCAAGTGCTTGCATGTTTGTGGGATGATTTATATTTGCATGCATTTTCTCCTTTTCTGGATACAGTAACAGGAAAGTGTATACATGGATCTATTTACATAATGTTCATAACCAGGCAAAGTATTCTTCTGGTAAAAGTCAGAAGAGCAATTGATAGCATTTGGGGCAAACATATCTGGGAGATGAAGAAAAGGGGACTTCTGCAATTCTACTAATTTTCTATTTGTAATCTGGGCGTGTCTTACATTTTGTGAAATTCATTTATCTGTGCACTTACGATTTATGAATATTCTATATGTATTTATCTCTTACTTAAAACTTTATTTTAGTAAGGGCTAAAGATATTAGTTGTAGTTGAGGAGGAGAAAGTTAAACCCTTAATGAGGAAGAAGATCAGGGAGGATTACCTAAAGATACAGTTAATAGAACAACAAGAATTTAAAACGGGATGACTCCAGTATACATGTTTTCCACTCTTCAGTAGCAGCAATAGATAATTCTGCCACTAAAGACAAGTCTAACAAACTCAGTAATGCATCTCTTCTGACCTCAAAGTCTTCAAGTCATAGTCGAAAGAGCCAAGCATATATATTTATGATCTACAATGGTTCAACTTAAGATTTTTTTGACTTTATGATGGTGTGAAAGCAGTAGGCATTCAGTAGAAACTGTACTTCAAATTTGGAATTTTGATCCTTTGGGGACTACTGATTTGCATAAGTTGCTCTCTCATGATGTTGGGCACTGGCAACAAGCTGAAAGTCCCAGTTAACCAAAGATCATGAGGGTAAAACGCCAATACACTTACAACCATTCTGTACCCATACAACCATTCTGTTTTCACTTTCAGTACAGTATTCAATAAATTACGTGTGATATTCAGCACAGTATTATAAAATAGGCTTTGTATTAGATGATGTTTCCCTAGCTGTAGGCTAATATAAGTGTTCTGAGCACATTTAAGACAGGTTAGGTGTATTACATGTATTTTTGACTTATGATATTTTCAACTTACAATGAGTTTATCAGGACATAACCGCATAATAAGTCCTGGAAGATTCATATAAGAGTGTGGTCTATATTTAAGTATCACACAAGTGACCACTACAACTGAAGATTGCTTTAAACTCGGTTTATTATTGAAACAACAAACAAGAAAGGCAAAGAATAAATAAGATGAAAAGTAATAATGAGTCTGCAGGATCTTAATAGAGTACTGACTCCTCATGGAATTGCACTCAAAATTAATTGATCTTAACAGGCACTTCAGCGTGAAGAACCCCAACATGCCAGCTCACGGTATTTTTATTCTTTAGGCTGGAGACTACATACTACATGGATATTCTTATCATGTCAATTACCTAGTTCAAATGTCTTCCTTACAGATACCGTGGGGCTATGGAAAGCTGACCACAGTCTACTGGCTGGTTCTCAACCCCCTACCTAAACTTCTGGTGCCACTTCAGTGTCCTGAGACATGGGACAGCTAAATCTTCTAACTCACTAGAATAAAACGCAGATAACTTTCTTGACCTAGACAATTACATGTTTATATTTATCTTAGACCATGAAAATCCAAGTCAGTTGCCGCCCAAGAGTTTTAATTTTATTTATTTATTTATTTATTTATGGCTGTGTTGGGTCTTCGTTTCTGTGCTAGGGCTTTCTCTAGTTGCGGCAAGTGAGGGTCACTCTTCATCGCGGTGCGCGGGCCTCTCACTATCGCGTCCTCTCTTGTGGAGCACAGGCTCCAGACGCGCAGGCTCAGTAATTGTGGCTCACGGGCCCAGTTGCTCCGCGGCATGTGGGATCTTCCCGGACCGGGGCACGAACCCGTGTCTCCTGCATTGGCAGACAGATTCTCAACCACTGCGCCACCAGGGAAGCTCCCCAAGAATTTTAGAAGCTGACAGAAGATGCTTCTCTGCCCACATCAAAGGGCTTTACGGAACTCCCTGTTCAAGTCAGTTTTTGCGTCAATCATTTCCAGGAGTTGTTAGTGGTCTTGAGAGAAATGATAATATGAAGATCAAGGAAAATATCTAATCTGATGGGGCAGGAGCTAAAGGTTGGAAAATAATGAGGATAAAAGTTGCTGAGAAAATATTTTCTTAGGAGAAACTGCAATTTGGGGACTCAAAATGGCTGAATTTGAGATGAATGTTTTAATTATACGGACTCTTGATTTCTGATCTGTCATTTGAAGGTGAAAGCAGAGAGGAGTATAGTTTACATCAAAGGGTTTCTCTACTAAATTAATCTTTCTCATTATTGTTTCCCAATATGTTTGTGAATGTACAAAATCTACAGTAATATCTCATAATGTGTGAGCTCCACTAGTAAGGAAAACTTACGTTAAATTATATCAATGTTATCAGATGCTTAACATAGTAACTCAACTTTGGTGGCACATGCTATTGTAATAAAAGCAATGCTCCTACCACATTAAGAAACTTGTAACAAATAAATGCACTTGGAATTAGTTGTGTTATATATATAATGTATTATTACAACGAAAAAAAAGTGGCAATATTATACTAATTGAAATACAAGTTGTCCTTGACAAGTTCACAATTATTTTTGTCTTCACAGTTGAAGTACCAAACTAACATTTTAAAAATATTGATATTTATTTTTTTAAGTATTCTATTTAACAGTATACAATTTCTATATTTGCTATCATGAGTCAATTTGATTTAAAAAATATTTGTGCATTTAAAGGATTACTTGGTAAATCAACCTAAGTTTTCTACAATGCTATTACACTTTTTAACTTTTTTTTTTTGGTTAATGAGTTTTCTAAATTGTGTTATATCTTGTTAAAATCAGGTCTGAGAAATACTTTATCAAACTATTTAATAAATGAAGCTTCAAAAACTTCAGCTTGTCAAATTGAAGTTATTTAAAATAAAGCTTGTAAATCAAAGGACAATAACATTTATCCCAACAAAAGCAAGGTAGGAAGTAAAGTTTAGTTTACTCAGTTTAGTAACTGAGTAATTAAATCAGAGAAGAGCTTGTATGTGGATTAAATTTTGAAATTCTAGAATTGTGATTTGGAATACCTCAAATTGAGTTAGAAATTTTTGGATTTGATTCTTATTTAAATGAGATATTTTTACTTTTTTTCTGAAATAAAATGAAAATGGGAAAGCCTATAATTGTATAGAATCTCAGTTTGGGGAAGCACTCAAAATAACACAAAAAAGAAACAGACTATTTAGTGCGTTTTGTCTTGTATTTGTAGAAGTAGTGAGAATGGAAACCAAAATTACTTAAAAAAATATTCAGGCTTACATATTTGTATATTTTAATAGGAGAAAAAATAGAATTGGGAATATCCAATTAAACAGAATTGCAGCTGAGCTCACCAGTACCGTCAGCATCTGTAGAGCCAGTATTTCTCATTTTAAAATTTTATGTATATGGAGAATTGTCAAGTAAAGAGATAAAAAAATTCTAAGTGTATTAACTATAAAATATATAGGAAAAAATCTGCTAATTTTATAAAAATATGTCAATTTTATAAAAAAGCATTTTGCAGAAAAATATCAATGATAGTGATAAATATTAGAGGCAGATATGAGTAAAAAAACTGAAATTTGTGGATTGACCATACATCCTTATTGTCCAAGACAGTGCTGTAGTAAAGAACATTTGTTGGTATAATCATTAATATCCTGTTGCACTGTCAAAATCATCCCTAACTGGATGATAAATTATATTTTCACCATAAACATATGTAATGTATATCATGAATAACTATTCTGCAGATCTTATTTTTAATCCTTAATAAGAATACTCTTATTTTTTAAATTACCTTTAACTGTGTCTGGCTGCAGCTTTTTAAATTGTTTTAAAAAGAATGTAAGTTTAACAAATTAGACATTTGTGGCTCCTTTCAATCACAGAACTGTGGAGTTTAGGCAATGAATTATACGGCCCCACTTTCTGTCTGATAAGCATCAAAGTAAATAGTTTACTCATGACTGAAGCAGGGGAAAAAATAAACATACAAAACACTAGTACTTAGAGACATAGTGACTAGAAAAATTGTATAAGCCACATGTTCCTGCTTTCTGTATCAATTTTAGGAAGAATGTTATTCCATGATATTAAGTACTACATAACCACAATTAGATTTTAGCCTTAAAATCCTATCATGTGTCCTTGTAAACTTTACAAATCTTTAATGGATTAAGTTTTGAAATTCACAATAATTTAGCTTGTAGGATATTTCAGCTATGAAGTGTAAAAAGGCACTTAGCATTAACATAAGTGAAACAAAGTTGCTGGAAAAAACTCAGACCCTATTGTTTGTATCAGGTTTGTGTGTTTGTGATGTTTATGTATGTTAATGTTTATAAGTATTAATGAAGTAGTTCTATTAAGATATCACACACTTTTCCATAGTTATTAATTGAATCATGGTTTCTCATACTGTGTCTCAAGGAATCTTGTGCTGTTTTTAGCTGGACTAAATACAGAAGAACTACTTCTATAGATATTTAAAATTCATGGTAATTTGAAAAGATTCTTCAATTTGACTTTAAAATTAGTGAATGTGTCTTGATAGATACCTAGTACACTCAGCAGCTGACAAGTACAAAACAGGATCCATTTATTCTTTCAATGGTCTCTCAAAGTAATACTGTTATTCAGATGTCTAATTTTTATGTTATTACGCATGCATATACATGCTTTCTCACACACCTCTTTTTAACACAAACTTCCAAGATTATATTTTACTCATTATCAAAAAGAAAACTACTACATTAATGGAAGTTGATAAAAAGTTTCTTAATGTTTTAGTCATATTTTTATAGTCTAGAAGATGAGTTAATTTTTTGTCCTTTTTAAATATAATCAGATAATTTTATAAAGGGCACATTTTCATTTTGGTACTTATGGATAAGTTATTTTAAAGAGAAGAGATTATTTAGAGCAATAACTCAATAGTGCATTTAAAATTTTGTAAGACATAGTGATGTCCTTGAAATATAAAGCAGAAAGAAAGATGAGGAGGGCAGGTGGGGGACATTCAGCCCGAACTAACATGACAAATCAAGGCTTTGTAAAAAAATAAAATGACTTGCTGCCTGTAGATATGCCAGCAGTAAATGTGGTGTAGACACACAACAAATGTTTCAAAAGTAAATTAGCCCTCAGTGTGTAATGCAAAAATAAATACTCATAAAAATATTCCTTAGTTGACATATAGACACTTAAAATAATATGCAAACTTACTATGAAATGACTTCTCCGGCAGGTATGTAGTAGTTGCTCATGGAAAGTATCTGGGAATACTTCAGAAATCACAAATTATTTTGGGCAAATGAAAATGTTGCAGGGCTTCCCTGGTGGCGCAGTGGTTGGGAGTCCGCCTGCTGATGCAGGGGACATGGTTTCGTGCCCCGATCCGGGAAGATCCCACATGCCGCAGAGCGGCTAGGCCCGTGAGCCATGGCCGCTGAGCCTGCGCGTCCGGAGCCTGTGCTCTGCAGTGGGAGAGGCCGCAACAGTGAGAGGCCCGTGTACCGCAAAAAAAAAAAAAAAAGAAAATGTTGCTACATTTTGAATTTTAGTCCATAAACTGGGATGTGGGAACAAAAACATATTGTATTAGTTTTGAATTAAATTTAATACTAAGGCCCTCTCAAATAGGCTGAGGGAATATTTAACTTTAATAAATATTCACTGTTTTCCACCCATTTGGTTACTATCAAAATGACTGTGCTCAAAGTTGACCTGGGTCATTGAAGTTCAGGTTCTGACCCTTTTGTGAAAACAAAAAAAAACTTTTGGATTGGCTTAGAGATGTTGTGCCAGTTACATATTTGTGAAAGAAAAAGAAAGAGAAAGGGAGGGAGGGAGGGAGGGAGGAAGGAAGGAAGGAAGGAAGGAAGGGAGGAAGGAAGGAAAGAAGGGAGGGAGGGAGGAAGGAAGGAAGGAGGAAGGAAGGAAGGAAGGAGGGAGGGAGGGAGGAAGGAAGGAAGGAAGGAAGGAAGGAAGGAAGGAAGGAAGGAAGGAAGGAAGGAAGGAAGGAAGGAAGGAAGGAAGAATAAGGATGTATTCCAGGGCTTCCCTGGTGGCGCAGTGGTTGAGAGTCCGCCTGCCGATGCAGGGGACATGGTTTCGTGCCCCGATCCGGGAAGATCCCACATGCCGCGGAGCGGCTGGGCCCGTGAGCCATGGCCGCTGAGCCTGCGCGTCCGGAGCCTGTGCTCTGCAACGGGAGAGGCCACAACAGTGAGAGCCCTGCGTACCGCAAAAAAACAAACAAAAAACATTTACAATATACCCAAAATATATTCTTCAGAATTTGCTAGTGCAGGGCACAAGTTCTATAACAAGATTGTTTCAGCCCGGTTAACTAACTATGCTTCATTTGTTTGTGAAATTAGAATAATATCCATGAGAGTTGCTATGTGAATTACTACTGTAACTGAGTTAGAACTACTGTAATGAAGAACTACTGTAAAAAACGTTAGAGTATTTTATACATTTAGTGGTCCATTCAAGGCCATATCCCAGTGATTAGCTTCAAAGCTGTGAACCTGACTTTTTCCCAAGCACTTATCAGTTCTTTGATTTAATCTGATCCCTTCTTTATTAGCCAAATCCCTAAATTGTAACCTCGCTTGATACCACGTTTCAGTGCATATTTAAGCCTAACTTATACCACTTAATTACCCTTCTCCTTATATATCTAAAGATTTCCAGTTTCTGTACTCATTCTATTACCAGGTAACTTTATCAAGTTGTTATAAATTTTAAACCTATTATTCTCTTGTGTCATTT
The DNA here is from genome assembly GCF_039906515.1 of Pseudorca crassidens. NCBI lineage: Eukaryota > Metazoa > Chordata > Mammalia > Artiodactyla > Delphinidae > Pseudorca > Pseudorca crassidens. The sequence goes on from NC_090299.1 coordinate 10,386,209, forward strand.
TTCATGTCAAAATAAATTTCATATTCTGCATTTAAAAAATCATTTTTTAAGGACTTTATTAGAGAATTCTAATTTAAGAGATACTTAAGGAAATCTGAGGTAAACAGTACAGGAATTTATTAGAAGTGCTTGCATAAACTTCTAGACTTCTAGCTTCTGCTCAGGATGTAGTGAGCTGAAAAGGGTTTCAATCCCAAACTGAAACAAATAAACCGGTAACAAAAACTCTAGCCAAACAAAAATGGTACATGTTCTTTTGAACTAGAAGATGTACATGTTCTTTTTACAACCGTACATGTTCTTTTGTCGTAATCACAGGCTAACTAACTGATCCATAAAACAAGGAGAGTCAGGGAGACAGAAGCACTGGCTCAACTGAGCTACTAGTAAGAATTAAATTACAAACACTAGATTCAAATTTATATATTTCTTTCTCAGAGCAGTTAAGTTTAGCAATCTTAAAACTACTTTACATGTGTTAAATTAATTAAAGAGGTTTTTAGACTGAGGTGCCTCTAATGTCATGGGGCCCTATGTAAGCAAACCAAAATCTAAACCTGTAAATTCCTCAAGGTTAGTTAATCAAAACCAAAGGACAACCCTCTCTACTTGGAGTTAATGTAAACAGCTTTATGTTTCTAACTACATTAATTATGTACACATTGAATTTAATTTACCGTACTTATATTTAGAATTGCTTCTTTTTTTTATTAGTTTTCACAGCTGTAATTCTAAAACAGTACATGATATTCTATAACTGGTGTATCATGTTTTATTTATACCATGGGTAAAAACTTAATCTGATATCCAATTTTGTTATTTTAGATACTATATTTTTCAATAGATTCTTTTATTCACCTTTTAAATTATTTCCTCCACCTGGCTTTTACGAGTGGAATCACTCAATTGGAGGACTATTGCTTTGTTTTACTTTGTTCACACTATCATTCTGTTTTCCATTTTTGTACGAATTAAATTCCCTATTTATTTATTCATGCTATATGCTATAATAATGTAAGGAAAAAATAAATTATCTCAAAAGTCAACTTTTATGTTTGAAAGTAATATTTAAATTTTGATAAAACATTTCAGATTTATGTTATAATGTTAAGAATAGAAAATCTTTTTTATCCTCAGGTAGTTACATTAAAAAGTGAATTTATTTGATGTCTGTGTATATAGATACAGATTAGAAATGCTTATGGGTAAGACATGTCTTTTTCATATTTTTATATTGTGTCTATATGTTGGAAGCTTACAAACTTTGTTTTTCCTCTGGAAGATTAACTGACTTGAAGCATTATGTGTCGTTTTTCCCCCATGTAATGAGAAGTATAGTAGATACTTAAACTTGTCAGTCTCCCCTCATCTTAACCATCTGTATTAAAAATATCTATATTCATTTTTATTAAAGCAAATTCTATCAGTTGAGATAACGGTGAACGTCTGTCTACTCTAGTTAGGAATAATAGACTAGGCGAAGGTATACTCTGTTACTATCAGTCTCCCTTAATTCTATCTGCAGAGGCACCAGTGAGTTGACAACAAAACTTTAACATTATTTGAATCAAATTTCTGTCTTCTGAATTATTTTCACTCTCCCAGTTGAGCTTCAGTTGTATGATAAATAGAATGGTTTGAGTACTAGATTTATGCCAAGACTTTTGACATTCATTAGACTCTTTTTTTCTTTTTTCAGAAACAAACTTAGAGTGTCCTTTAATAACTCCATTAAACTTTTTAGCAATATAACATAACAGCAAGGAACTATCTGGGAAGTGAGTCTTGGTAAACACAGACCTTAATTAACAAAACTAGAATTTAATATTCTTAAAGCATGTTTGATATGTATTCCTGGCAGCTAGCAGAATGCAGCCTAGTGTCTGATCCAAAATGGTTTTAAAATAAAAGCCATTTATTTTAAGAAGGATAAATACAACTGCTGTTTTTAACCTGTTGGAAAGTCATGACAGTCATCAAACATTCTCATATTGATTTTTTGTTTGAAGAGTTTCTTTTTTTTTTTAATAAATTGATTGATTGATTTTTGGCTGCGTTGGGTCTTCGTTGCTGCACACAGGCTTTCTCTAGTTGTGGAGAGCGAGGGCCTGCTCTTGGTTGCGGCGCGTGGGCTTCTCATTGTGGTGGCTTCTCTTGATACGGAGCACGGGCTCTAGGCGCACAGGCTTCAGTAGTTGTGGTGCACAGGCTTACTTGCTCCGCAGCATGTGGGATCTTCCTGGACCAGTGATCGAACCCATGTCCCCTGCTAGAAGCTAGTCTAATTAAGCCACAAAAGAATTCAGAATACACATTCTATTTAGAGTTAAGGTTGTTAAATCCCTTCTTACCCTACATAAAAGGAGAGAAAACAGGGATTCAGAGACTTATGTTCAGTTTCTGAGAATCTGACTCTTCAGACTATGTAATAAAGTGGAAATAATGTACTCAAAACAGTCAAGTTATGAACATAAAGATAATGATATGACAGTGTTAATATAATTTGCGTCTCCTCCAGCAGTGCTCTTGATTTATGATTCTTTGTAAAGTCATCAACAGGTATGGTGAACTGGAAAATGCATTATTGTTTTTACATGTACAAAGTAAAAATGGGACCTAGAATAAATGTCTTTAAAAAAAGTCTTGATTGTAAAAATAAAGTATAATAAAACCACACTCTTTATAGTGTGGAATTTTTCCTACTCTTATATTTTTGTTTGCTGTGAAGGATTTATTGATGTTCCATTTGAGATTATAACTTACAGTGATGAAGCAGTCTTAGGAAGGAAAACAATTTATAAGTTCAACCAAAGGGAGTCTGGGGCTTTGTTCAATTTCTGTTACTCTAATTAGATAATGAGCTTCATTTTGATTGTGAGAAGCTTTCCTTATAAGTGCAGTGTTTGGAGAAATCAAAGGCTAAATTCTCCCATTATATACTCATCTGTAACTATTGCTAATTACAATGGAAGTTTCCACATAAATAGCTTGAAGTAGAATGTAGATCTAGCAAATAAGATCTGGGACAATTCAGTAAATGTTATGCTTTTTTCTAACTCATTACTTTGGTAATTAATTTATCTAACAATATTTTGTTACAAAATGTTTACTAAATGTCAATTGATTATTACAAAATAGGGGTAGCCTTACATCTTTGTTCTTGAATCATTATCAGATATTTAGAAATACAGTTGACCCTTGAACAACATGATCCTTGAACTGCACAGGTCCACTTATACTGAGAATTTTTCAATAGTAAATTCTACCATACTGCACAGTCCAGTCGTGATTGGTTGAATCCGTGGATGTGGAATACAGAGGGACAACTGTAAGGTTATACTTAGATTTTTGACTGCTCCGGGGTCAGCGCCCCTAACCCCTGCATTGTTCAGGGGTCAACTGTAATATCTTTACCTGAAGTGAATGAAAGAGTGAAAAAGACTATGTTAAATGTATTTAATGGTTTCAAAATTGTGGTAAAAAGTCTTTCTTGTGATATTCTCACTAAAAGCAATTTCACACTCATTGGGTCTGATTCAGGATATGACAAGTATCTTTCTGTATAAAGCATTTAGCTGTATAAGGGATTAAAATTAATTACTTCAGAGCCTTGGGTCACGTCATTGACCTAAATGATACTTAGAGATTGACTAGGATTTGTTGTGAACTATAACTAAGTGTATAAAATCAGAGAACTGTTGTTGCATTTTGCTTCTGTCATATGTGCAATTATCATTTTTCTCTATAGAGTAATCTTTTAATTGGAACTGTGGCATGTATCATCCTTTGATCATTCCATTCTCCATATTTTTCAAGCTGCTAGTTTTACTTGAGGTAAATTGAGGAGTATAGGACCAAAAGATGAAGAAAAAAAGAACCATATGTGGAGATCAGCATAGATACTTGTATTTGACACCATAATTTGGAAAGTGCTAATCAATTACAATTTACAAATAGAACTATTAAGATACAGATACTTTAATTCTGTACCTAATATGGGAATTAGTTCCTCTCTCATACTATATTTTAAGACAAATTTTCTTTATAACTGTTGAAATTAAAATAATTATATATGTTTTCACACTTTCAAGATTTCATAGACATTTGAAAATTATTCAAATTGACATTTTGAAACTTTTACTTTTTATTATGAAATATCATGCACAATGACAAATGTACATAGAGCATATATGTATAGCTAAACAAATACTTATACAGTGAGCATCCATGTAACCATTTTCCTGGAAAATAAATAGAATTTTGGTAGCAAACAGATGTTCCCACAATCCTATTCTAAGCGTGATTACCTTTGTCCTGACTCTCAAGATAACTATTTCACTGTACTGCTTAGTTTTTTACCTTATACACAAATCTATAAAGTTTAATTTTGCTATTTAGAAAAATACAAACAGAAGTAAGATTGAATGTATATATATGTCTTTTGCTTACATAGCTCAGCATTATGTTTTAGAAATTCATGTTGTTGCAGAAAAGAATGTAGCTGTAGCTTGTTTATTTTATTCTAATACAATTGTCAGTGCTTTACTATACAGCTCTGTATTTATTATACTGTTCATATTCTACTGTTTTCCAGTTCTTGGATAGTACCAATACTGCTACTATAAAAATTCTTATATGTGTACATTGTATACATCTGTGCATACTTCTCAGGAAAAAATACATACAGAGAGAGATTCTGGTATGTAGAGCATTTGATAAACTGAGATACAGCACTTCTGTATGCCTGTGACACACATGCTTGACCAAACTCTAAAAATGAAGAAATATCAGACGAACACAAATTAAGGTGCAATCTACAACATAATCAGCCCATAGTCTACAAAAAGATAAATATTGTGTAAAACAAGGGCTGAAGAACTGCTCTAGATTAATTGGGACCAAAAATAAAAATGCTCAATTTTTTTTAGCTCCAAATAACATTATTAGGACAATTGATGAAATCCTGGTTACATAAAAAAATTTCCTCACCCACCTTTGTGAAAGAAAAACATACTGAAATGCTTAGTGGTAACGAACTTCCATGCCTATAACTTAGTTTAAAATTGTTTGGGGGAATAAAAGGAGAGATAGAAGGATAAATCAAATATGATCATATGTTATCCTATGAGGAATATGGATGAAGGATATATGGGAATTATTTGTTCAGATCTTGTCCAACTGCCAGAAAATGTCACATTGAGATATGAAAGTTAGAAAAGTGTGCAGAACAAAAGATAAAATAAACATGTGGTAAATATATGTGGTTATTAACTATAAAATTTGTAACATAAAAATCAAGAATAATTTAAAAGGTGAAAAGTGAGAATGGTATATGTAGAGGTAACGTGTTCTAAGGTTCTGGCGTTAGTAGGAAAATGTGAAAGTGATCACTGTATTAAACTCTTAAGGATGCCTATTTTGAAATATAGTATAAATTTGATTCTAAGCATGCCTTTGTTGGCATTTTACATATTTTGATATGTTTTCAAATTTTCTGTGATCTTAAGGCTTGTCTTTACAAGCATAATATTGCTGGATTTTTCTCTTTTTTTTCCAGTTGATGGCTCTAGTTTTTATATAGAGTATCAAACTCATTGACGTTTAATGTAATTAAAATACATTTGACTTAATATCTGTCATCTCTCTCTTTATTCAACCTTTTAATATTCCCTTATCCTCTATTTCCTTTTTTTGAATAATTACATTTTATTCCATCCTTTTGTCAAATAGTCACTCTATCCACACTTAAGAAAAGTAAGTTCTCGGAAAACTACTAAAGAAGATATATCATTACTTTGCTAAAGAACACTGTATATAAATCCTAGTGCTTAAGACAAGTAGATTAGGTAAAAGACATTCATATTCAAAAGTAATAAACAAAATTGTCATTATTTTCATAAAATATGATTTTGTATGGAAAATATGCAAATATAAAGAACAATTAATACGTGGATTTAACAAGGTTGCTGATACAAGATTAATATAGAAATATTAATTGTATTTCTCTCTATATAACGACAAATTGAAAAGTTTAAAAATACAGTTTACATTAATACTAAGATATATCAAATATCTATGAATATATCTAACAAGAGCTCTGCCAAATTTCTGTTCAATAACAAAAAAAAATTGTTCTTGAGATAATTTATAGAAGATTCAAATAAATGGAGGAATATAACATGTCCATATATTGGAAGACTTGATATTTGTAAAACATGTTCACTCTCCTCAAGTTATTTCTAGATTCATTGCAAACCCAGTTGAATAACAGAAAGACTTTTTTTTTTTTTTTTTTTTGCGGTACATGGGCCTTTCACTGTTGTGGCCTCTCCCGTTGCGGAGCACAGGCTCTGGATGTGCAGGCTCAGCGGCCATGGCTCACGGGCCCAGCCGCTCCGCAGCATGTGGGATCTTCCAGGACCGGGGCGCGAACCCGTGTCCCCTGCATCGGCAGGCAGACTCTCAACCACTGCGCCACCAGGGAAGCCCCCAGAAAGACTTTTTAATGTGAAAATTGACAAACTGATTCTAAAATTTCATGGAAATGAAATGGGCCAAGAATCAGTAAGGGAATCGAAGTGAAAGAGTAACGTTGGAGGTCATACACTGCCAGATAAACCAATAACTCTTATAACGCTACGGTAATTAAGATAATGTAGTAGCACCTCAAGGAAAGAGAAGTAGGTCAACAGAGCACAATGGAGAATCCAGAAGGAGCTGCAATCAAATGCAGTCATCTGATATATGTCAAGGTTGACCATGATGTGCAGCAGAGAAATAAAAGTCTATTTAATAAATGGAACCAGTTAAATGAAGGTACAAATTTGGAGTAGAAGATAATCAAAACTTCTGTACCTCACAACACACTATTAAGAGAGTAGAAATTTGGAATGTAAAGAGAAATAATGTATTTCTATTGTATTATATATCCAGTGAAGAAATATACAGAAAATATAAAGAACTTTCACAAATTCATTGGTAAAAAAAAGAAGGAAAAAGAACAAAAAAAGAAAATATGGAAAAAGTCTTGAAAAGACATTATAAAAAGGAACAGATGCAAACAGCCAATAAACAGAGAAAAATGGCTCAATATCGTTAGTCACCCGGGAAATTCACATTAACTTCACAGTTAGACACTAGTACACACCCGACCAAATGACTGAACTGAAGAAGAAAATACCAAGTTTGGGAAAGGTTGTGGAGCAACCGGATTCATATGCTGTGGGATAATTACTTTGTAGAGCTATTTGATATTTGCCAAAGCAATGAAAATGAACATCATAAATGAATCTGCCAAACATTATGTTCAGCAAAAGAAGTCAGGCATAAAAGATTATGTTCTGTACGAATCTTACACATAAATCGTAAAACAAGCAAAACTTGCCTATGGTCTTAAGAGTCAGGATGAGGTTTTCCATTGAGTGGGCAGGTTTCCAGGGAACAGGCGTGGGGTGAGGAACGTGGGAGACAATGTTTCTGGGATGCCCATGATGTTCTGCTTGCTGTTTCCATGGGCATATTCACTTTGTAAAAATTCATCAGGCTGTATTATTATGATTCGTACTTGTATCTATTAATAAAGATTTCATTTAATAGTTTCATTTGTGTGCATTTCTGGTACAGTCCATGTATCATTTTGTTTTGCCCCCTTATAGGTAGTATATTTGCTACCCGGTGTGTACAGGCATAAAATGTATATATTTTGAAAATATTTTTGTAGTTATGAAAGATAAACATGAGTACACAGAACATAATGCGAAGCCAAAACAGGATTGGTAAACTTTTTACCACACAAAATCGAACAGTAAACTGTAAACTGTTAGGTCACTTCCTTCACTCTATAAGTAAGTAAATAAGTAATTAAATATTAGAATTAAAGGTAATTTTATATATCTGTGTATCTCTATCTACATGTGTATCTACATCTTTCTATATCACTATCTTTCTAATGTCTTTCTTTCTTTCCTTCTTTCTTTTCCTTTCTTCCTGCCTTTCTTTCTTTCTTTCTTTCTTTCTTTCTTTCTTTCTTTCTTTCTTTCTTTCTTTCTTTCTTTCTTTCTTTCTTTTCTTTCTTTCTCTCATGTATTTATTTGTCTGTCATCTATCTCTTTCTCTTTAATTCCAGTATGTCTTTAAATATTAAAAGTGAAAAAACCATTAAAACATTTTATTTATGAGAATGAGATTTAAGTCATTAAGACATTTTATTTATTAGAAACTAGATTTTAGACCTCTGAATTACATCCCTAAATGAAGTAATTTCAATATCAAGTACAGAGTATACTGGTACAGGGTGGATGTTCAATAAATATTTGTTACATGTTGAAAGAAAAAAGACATCAAAAGTTTTTATCTCTATATAGCTGCTATGTATAAAAGAAGTAGTGTTTTAGAAAATCCGAGAGGAAATTCACAGAAGGAACAATATAATTACAAATCTAAAAAGAAAAAGCAAATACCTTTTCTTAAAATTCTGAGATATTAATATAGAAATAAGGCAACTTGAAAATATAATATGCATATTGTGTCTAAATAAAAAAGTAAATGGAAAAGAATGTGTTGGAGCCACATATGAAACAATGTAAACAGGCTAACATAAAATACGTTTTGAATAAAATGTGATATAATCACTTACCTTGCCTCTTGGAATTCATTTTCCCCCAAAATAGACTGCAACTATCAGAGACATTTTATATAGTATTTTAATCTTCTAAAAGTTATTTTGAAACTTTGCTTTTGCCTTTACTCTGGAAGTGATATATAAGATGGTAGATAACTTTAATCATATCATTTCATTTATTATTAATGGATAGAATTATCTAGTCCTTGACAATATATTACAATTTGATCCCTCTGATGTTCGAAACATAGGAGTCTTTTTTTTTCGAGGCATTTAAAAGTTTAATAGAGAATGCTAACTACAAAAACACTGTACCAATTTGCACTCTTATTTCTCCACATTCTTGCCCACACTGTATATCACCAATCTTTCTTATTTTGGGGAATTACTTTAGCAAAAGATGGTATGTCATTGTTTTTTGTTTGTTTTGGTTTTTTTTTTTTGCATGTTAAATATTTTATTTTTTTATTGAAGTATAGTTTTGATTGATTGATTGATTGATTGATTTTTGGCTGTGTTGGGTCTTTGTTGCTGGACGCAGGCTTTTTCTAGTTGCGGCAAGCAGGGGCTACTCTTCGTTGCTGTGCGCAGGCTTCTCGTGGTAGCTTCTCTTGTTGCAGAGCACAGGGCTCTAAGCACACGGGCTCAGTAGTTGTGGTGCATGGGATTAGTTGCTCCACGGCATGTGGGATCTTCCCGGACCAGGGCTCGAACCCGTTTCCCCTGCATTGGCAGGTGGATTATTAACCACTGTGCCACCAGGAAAGTCCCAGTATAGTTGATTTACAATGCTGTGTTAGTTTCAGGTGTACAGCAAAGTGATTCAGATATATATATATACACACACACAGATATATGTATATATTTATATATTCTTTTTCAGACTTTTTCTCTTATAGGTTATTACAAAATATTGAGTATACTTCTCTGTGCTATACAGTAGGTCCTTGTTGGTTATCTATTTTATATGTAGTAGTGTGTATATGTTAACCCCAAACTCCTAATTTATCCCTCCTCCTTTTTCCCCTTTGGTAACCATAAATTTATTTTCTATGTCTGTGGATCTATTTCTGTTTTGTATATAAGTTCATTTGTATCATCTTTTTTTTTGGATTCCATATATAAACGATATCATATGATACTTGTCTTTCTCTGCCTGACTTACTTCATTTAGTATGATAATCTCTAGGTCCACCCATGTTGCTGCAAATGGCATTATTTCATTCTTTTTTACGGCTGAGTAACATTCCATTGTATTGACATATATGTACCACATCTTCCTTATCCATTCATCTGTCAGTGGACATTTAGGTGGTTTCCATGTCTTGGCTATTGTGAATAGTGCTACAATGAACATTGAGGTGCATGTATCTTTTTGAATTATGGTTTTCTCAGGATATATGCCCAGGAGTGGGATAGCAGGATCATATGGTAGCTCTATTTTTAATTTTTTGAGGAACTGCCATACTGTTCTCCATAATAGCTGCACCAATTTACATTCCCACCAACAGTGTAGGCGGGTTCCCTTTTCTCCACACCCTCTCCAGCATTTATTTTTTGTAGACTTTTTGATGATGGCCATTCTGATTGGTGTGAGGTGATACCTCACTGTAGTTTTGATTTGCATTTCTCTAATAATTAGCAATGTTGAGCGTCTTTTCATGTGCCTTTTGGCCATCTGTATGTTTACTTCGGAGAAACGTCTATTTAGATCTTCTGCCTATTTTTTGATTGGGTTGTTTGATTTGTTGATATTGAGCTACATGAGCTGCTTATAAATTTTGGAGATTAATCCTTTGACAGTCGCTTCATTTGCAAATATTTTCTCCCATTCTGTAGGAAGCTTTATTAGTAGACAATCTGTGCTAGAGTTGCTCAGGAAATTGATGACCTCAAAGTTCATCTTGAGATATGGAATTGATCACTGGACCGATTTTCTCATAGTTAAACATCACTGAAACTGCACCTATTCATGATAATACATCACATTCATCTATTCTCTTTGTATAATTTTGAAGTTTAAAGTACAATATGTCCTCATATCCACAGGTTCCCCATCAGCTGATTCAACCAACTGCCAATTAAGTTAGTTGAATCAACAGATGGACTTGGTTGAATCAGAAGCTGCAGAACCTGGAGATACCGAGAGCCAACTATGCTATGCCATTGTATATAAGGGATTTGAGCATCTGCGGATTTTGATATCTGCAGGTATCAGGAGGAACCAAACTCCCATGGATATGGAGACAAACAATTGAACTTGAGATATCTGTGTATATATGCCAATGATTTCTTCTTTTAATTTGATTTAATCTCCTTTGTTTTTGGCATGGACTAACTAGATTGTTGAAATTTATTAGGTGTTAATTTAAGTTATATGAATCTTCAGCATTAATAAAAATGAATAATTTTCGTTATCCTGCATTTTCGCATTATGGACTACATTCAAGTCATCTGAAATGTTAATTTAGAATGTACATAACATATTTTATACAATGGCCGACTGGAGAGAAAATGTTGAACCAAATGTGATATACATCTGGTATTTCTACAACTACTGAACTATATTAAATTTAAAAGTCCTTAACTACATTTAAAAATTAAGTTTTCTTCATACAATTCATAATCTCTTGTAAAATATGTTGTGTGGAAAATTTGCTTATATTCCTGCTTTGCTTCTTAGGAATTTACAAAATTGTCATTAACATTTGTTTACACTCTAGGATAACAGGATCTCCTTAGATTATAATTATAATATTTCTCTTTACTTCAAGTTTTAAATGTTTCATATTGACATTCATACCACATATTAATACATAAAATTGCCTCTTTTAACCTACATAATGCATTATATTCTATAATTAATACACTTATATGATCTTTGTGGAAACTTCATTTTTGTTACTTGGAACCTTATTGTGACATTAAAAAGATAAGAAAATAGAGAAGACATGTCTCTTCCATGATATCTTGTGTTTGAGTTCATATTTACAGCTTTATTAATGTGACAGGTATAATGAAATTGCAAGAAGTCAAGCACAAACTTGAAATATATAAAAGTTATGGAGAACGCTACCATAATGTTCAACTCCTTTATGTATTATTATAATTCTGATGGTTCTCTCCTGTGACAAGCATTATAATGAGAAGGAAAAATGTACAAAATTAATTTATTCTGAAGACAAAGATAATAATGAGGTGAGATGAGAGAATACACTTAAAATTTCTAACTGTCATTGTGTAAACTGTACAGTTTCTATACTTCAGGACTTGATAAAATAAATTCTAATTTTATTTTTATTGTGATATGATTCAACAACAGAGGATTTGGTAGGAGGAAGAATTTTCTAATAGAGTATATCTCAGTTATAATTCTTATTTTTTATACAGAATTAAGGAATTTTTTTTGCAATGTAAATGTGATAGGTAGTCACATATGTACAGTGTCCAAGATAGGGCATTTTACTCTATTTTTGGCTAATGATTTTATCTGAACTCTAAAAATGTTTACATACATGGAAATGTTTTGTTCCTTGATGACAGATTTTCTATACCTTTCTTTCCTGTTCTCATGGAAGCAAAGTTCTCCTAAAATGTATATGCATATGACTAAGAATAATAATAGCTAACAATTTTAATGCCCTAGACACTGATTTAATTGCTTATTTAATTTCCAAACCAGTTAATAGGATGGGTGCTAATATAATTCCTACTTAGTTATAGAAAGATACTTTAACCAGTCCACTTAGCTGTTATATGACAGAGCTAGAATTCAAAACCAGAATTTAGAGTTCGGGAGCCCATATGCTTAACCACTCTACTATACTGTTCCTAGTCAACATGACTCATATTCATGTTTTCACAGACTATCATATGTTGAGATCTGTGATTACCACACTGGCAGATTTCAAAATTCCCTACTTTTATTTTACTCATTAGTATTAAGATGAAATATGATAACCCTGGAATGAAATATCAGTTACCACCTTTTCATAAAAGAAATGATGTCACAAGTGTTTATATCATCCTCAAATGCCTCTCACTTGCCTTAGTAATATTCATAAGTTAGAATTTATGGCTATTTCTTTACCTTTCTAGCCTGTTAACAAAATTCAATTCTAAGCCATTTTAGATTACATAACAGACATATTGTTAACAATCTTTTTTTTCCCCTGACATGAGTTTATCATTTACATGATTATTCATAGGAGTTGTCACAGCTAATACTTAAGTAAGGTGTAGTTGGAAAAAATTAAAGAGATTGAGAGTTACAAAGCTCATTTTATGTCAATTTCTTATACACTACTATATTTAAAATAGATAACCAGCAAGGGCCTACTGTATAGCACAGGGAACTCTGCTCAAAATTCTGTAATAACTTAAATGGAAAAAGAATTTGAAAAAGAATAGATACATGTATATGTATAACTAAATCACTTTGCTGTACACCTAAAACTAACACAACATTGTTAATCAACTATGCTCCAATATAAAATAAAAATTAAAAAAAAAAAATAAAGCAACCACCTCAAAAAGAATACAAGCTCATTTTAAAAATTGTATAGGGCTTCCCTGGTGGCGCAGTGGTTGAGAGTCTGCCTGCTGATGAGGGGGACACGGGTTTGTGCCCCGGTCCGGGAGGATCCCACATGCCGTGGAGTGGCTGGGCCCGTGAGCCATGGCCGCTGAGCCTGTGCTCCACAACAGGAGAGGCCACAGAAGTGAGAGGCCCGCGTACCACAAAAAAAAAAAAAAAAAAAAAAAAATTATATACCATTTTGTATCATTATTTTTTGGAATATAGTTGATTTACAATGTTGTGTTAGTTTCAGGTGTACAGCAAAGTGAATCAGTTATACATATACATATATCCACTCTTTTTTAGATCTTTTCCCATATAGGTCATTACAGAGTGTTTAGTAGAGTTCCCTGTGCTATCCAATTGGTTCTTATTAGTTATATTTTATGTATAGTAGTGTGTATATGTCAATCTCAATCTCCCAAGTTATCCCTCCCCACCCTTACCCTTTGGAAGCCATAAGTTTGCTTTCTACATCAGTGACTCTAAAAAGAATGTATTAACTTGTTGGGGGATTTATCAGAATAAGATGGTAAAGGCATTCTCTAACCATAGATATGATATCACTCTCTTTTTGTAAAGATAGATGTTTTCTCCAGATAATTGTTACTAGGGTCTGAACCAAATAGTCTTTACAACTAGGTACATGTATTATATGTATATATAATATATAAAATACAAGTGAAGTGTAGATTATGAGAAGCCATATGTTCTCCATAGCTTTGTCTTAGAGGAGAGTGCCATGGAATTTGGTTTAAAAAGTGAAAATATTGTAAGTAAACAATTGCTATGAATAATACGTGGTGCTTTGTAAGAATAGCCAATCTTCAGAATCTACACTTTATATTTTTCTGTTGTTATTATCTGTAGAGACTAATATCTGAATTACTACTTAATTAAAACTGTATTTTATTTGTCCAACACTTACAATGACAGATATATTTATATATACATACACACACACACACACACGTATATAGACACTGGATATTTTCTGAAACATTATAAAATAAAAGGGTATTTGTTTATTGCCATCATGCAAATGGCCAAATAGATATCACTCTTCTTAGCCCTTCAGAAATGTGCATTGCTATTAGAAGTCTTACATTCTAATGTCCATTCCAGAATCACCTCTAAAATGTAAAAGAAAACACATTGGTAATACTTTAAAACTTGTCTCTCAGGAGACTGAGAAAGGAAATATGTGGGTTACAATTTATCTTTTTGAGTGATTTTTTTTTTTAAAAGGAAACAGATTTCACACTATTTGGTCTGCATGCACAGCAGCATACAGGTACTTTTTTATCAGAAAGGCCAAAAATTAAAAATTAGAAAAAGGACAAGAAAGAGAATTGAAAATCTAAAGAGCAAACTTTAAGAATAATTTCAAGCAGGGCTTTGCCTACAAAACTTCTCATGTATTTTCATGATCAAGCTTGAGATCGTGACCCAAAAATGATATTTATATTGAAAGGGTCTTAAGCATTTTGGAGAGATACTTTTCATTAGGATATTGTTATGTATTATTTGCAGCCAAGAATGTAATTTTGGACACATTCATTAAATCTCAAAAATTCCCTATAGGATCCAAGCCGAGAGATTTGGATTTGATATACTTAACATTAGAGAGTGTATTTAAATGTGACTTTGGTGAAAGTTTACATCTATCTCCCTTAAACTATTTATGCTTCTTCTAACTAGGAAAGATTTAACTCTAAGCAACTTAGAATTTGTTTTAAACATTTAACGGGATGTCACTGGTTTCACTGTCTAATGGCTGCAGAGCTTGAAATAATTGAAGCATGAATATAGCGTTGTGATTATGAGCACAGGTTATTAACACAACTACATGAATTACAATAATAATTTATGTAAGGTGTCATGCCTCAGTTTCTTTATTTCTAATTCATTGATAATAATACCAACTTAGTATGTTTGTTGTGACTATTATGTGAATTAGTCATGCAAAGCACTCAGGGCAGAATCCAATACACAAAACTTTATTGAGATTCTGTCTGAGGTTTTGGATTCCCTGTACTATTGCAGATCCATTGGAATTATCCTCACCAACTGAGTTGACCCATGCAAACTTTTGCATATTATATATACTACAATTTTTCATCTCTAGGCCTGGAGGGAGTCAAACAAAATAATGCAACACCTAGGGCAAAATTTTGAAGTCCAAATCTTTGTAATTTTACAAGGAAAAGGAGAAATTTTTTTAAATAAAAAAATCTTCTCTTTATCATATTAAACTATTGTAGAAATCACCTTTTGTTCAAATACTTCTTTGTTGTATTTTTATACTAATTACTGACCAGTATTACGTGGATATTTCTAGAAAGTGCAGAATCAATAACCTTTATTTCCAGAATATACCTGTCATTTCCCTTTTTACCTTTGTAGACAGGAAATCTGTAATCCTCTGACCACATATCACCAGGTACTCCGATCTGTCACTTTTGCTAAAACTGTGGTGTTGCTCGTATTCCTTGAACTTGCCTCACTTATATGCATCCTTTAGTATGGTGCATCAGTGATGGAAACAATAATGAAAATTCTGAAAATTAATTTTCCATAACATAAAGCATGCATTTGAAATGGCTTCAACAAAGTCATCTAAAGTTGTGATTATTAAGAATTAAGATAATGCTTATTGATATTAAATTCAA
Organism: Pseudorca crassidens; assembly: GCF_039906515.1. Taxonomy (NCBI): domain Eukaryota; kingdom Metazoa; phylum Chordata; class Mammalia; order Artiodactyla; family Delphinidae; genus Pseudorca; species Pseudorca crassidens. The sequence goes on from NC_090299.1 coordinate 10,402,080, forward strand.
ACTTAGAATATACACCTATTCCCTGTATTAAATTATTCCTAGGATTTTTAGTTCAAATTATCATAATTGTTCATATGGTAGAACTTGCATTGTTATTCTTCAATTTTTATATTCTTGCAAAATTTGAAAAAAGAAAAACTAAGCAAAACTCTTTAGAAAATTCATTATTCAAGTTAACTATTACTTTTTTATATACACTTATGACTAAAATTTTTCATCAAGACATTAAACAAGCAAGTGACAGGCAAATGTGTCTTCTATGAAATGCCTTTTAAGTTTTATAGACTTGAAAATATGGAATTGTATAACTAATTTCTATTTTTCAAATTTATCTTTAGGTTTTAAGACAAGTTAACTCTCTAGAGAGATTAGAAAGAAAAAATAACATTTGCAAAAAGCAAATATCAGAAGCCAGATAAAAGGATTGAGAATAAATCAGGTTGCATATAAGTTAGAAAATATTATTTTTCTGAAATACGTGATCTTAAGTCATGATTAAATCCTCAGGATTTTATTTTTATTTCATGGGGGAGATAACTCTTAAAAAATAAAGAAAACTTCCTCTAGGCACTCCATTAGCTATCTAACTAAATATCTTAACTTTGTCATTGACAGGGAATATTCTGTGATTCTTATCCTGCCAATAGGCATGAACTTTACTAGTATAGCCCCATTTAAAAAAAAAAAAAACTGTATATTATAACCCAACTTGTGATAATTGTCCGTTATTATGCAATATTGGTAGTTTCTATAATTTCATCATTAAAGTATTTTTAATAAAAATACTAAATATATTATGGGAAATAAAAGCACTGAGTGACTAGTAAGCACAGATGATTCATTCATTCATTCATTCATTCACTCATTCATGTATTTAGCAACGTGCATTATGGTATCCTAATGAACTTTTGTAATTTACTAAGTGCCCAGGTATACCAGGACAAACAAAGCATGTCCTAAATAGCTTATAATCAAATAAATCAGGGTTCTACAAATAACTACAGCAAATTAGTTAAGAGCTAAAATATGTATATTCTAGGTGTCCTGAAAGAGCTCACACAAATATGTGCACCAACTAAATGCCAGAATATACAAATACAAGTTTATTCATTTGCTTAGTATTTCTTTCTTTGTCTCCTTCTCTCTCTCTTTAGGTATATGTAGATATATAGGTATAGAGAAATAGATTTATGAAATATGGAAGTTTAAAAATTTGTTCTTTTACGTTTCTTTTGCATGTTTGTCTAATGTGATGTTGTTGTCTGTATCTTTCATCTGGTTAGATCTCATTTACTTAAATTGAAAAGACAGTTTCTGCTCTTGGTGAGTTAACAGACTTGCAGGGATACACATATATACAGACTTACAGTAAACGTGTTGCTGGTAAAGCTCTTAGAAACATATACTAAGGTAGATTTTGTATCAACCTGTTTAGAAAAGGAGCGTAAGCAGGATTGGCAGAAGGCTAGGTAGAAATGTCAATATGTTTAGTTTGAAGAGTCTGGGAGATATTTATGTTTACCTTATCATAAAACTCAACACAAAGATATTTATAATCAATATTTAACACTGGAAATGAAATGGGAGTCTAGGGAAAGGGACATTCATAGCTCGGTGATACTAGTTACAAGCTAACAGAGCAACTAGAAGTTTAAGAAATAGGGAAAGAGACAAACCAGAGGGGGGAGCCCTAGTAGGATCAGAGGCAACACTGGGGTTTGGAAAGGCTGTGTTCGGTCAGGAGCAATCAGGTTTGAGCCACACACAGATCCACAAAGAGTTCACCTAAGCACAACCTTGACCAAACACTGGCTGAACAATATGATATTCTGACATAGAGGCAACTCCTAGGAAGAGTGACTTAAAAATAAAATCAGGGCTTCCCTGGTGGCGCACTGGTTGAGAGTCCGCCTGCCGATGCAGGGGACACGGGTTCGTGCCCCGGTCCGGGAGGATCCCACACGCCGCGGAGCGGCTGGGCCTGTAAGCCGTGGCCGCTGAGCCTGCACATCCGGAGCCTGTGCTCCGCAACGGGAGAGGCCACAACAGTGAGAGGCCCGCGTACTGCAAAATAAATAAATAAATAAAATAAAATAAAATAAAATAAAATAAAATCACACAGATCCCTGTAGTCTGGAAGCCTGTGTGTATGACCAAGACTGAGCCCTTTCAAAGGTAATCAGAGAGGGAGAATCCAATTAGTCCTTAGATGAAAATAGAGGAAAAAAAAATGTAAACTTGAACTGTGAGAGCAGCCTCCAAGCTATTACACATTCAATGGTAATGGGTGAAAATCTAACTGGTTAAAGGGTCTTAAGCACAACTGTTGTGGCCTCTCCCTTTGCAGAGCACAGGCTCCAGACGCGCAGGCCCAGCGGCCATGGCTCACGGGCCCAGCCGCTCCGCGGCGTGTGGGATCTTCCCAGAACGGGGCACGAACCTGTGTCCGCTGCATTGGTAGGCGGACTCTCAACCACTGTGCCACCAGGGAAGCCCTAAGCACAACAATCTTTGACCAATAAATGGCGTATGTTGTTCCAGAGCTAAAATATAAAAACATGAAAAATATCTGAGGAAGTGCATCAGAGACTTCACACTGTGGGGGAAATAGATTACAGAGAGTTATTTCAGCGAAGTCACTAAACAAATAAATGACCAGAAAAACAGCAACATCAAAATCAAACCCTGGGAAGGAAGGAGCCTAGGGGATCATGATCCAGAGTTGTTAAATGTATTTTCTAAAAGGTTCATTTATCAAGTAAAAATTGTGAGACATACAAAGAGACAGGAAAGTGTGATCCACATGTAGGGGGAAATGAAGGCTTATTAACACTGCTTAATGAAGAGGGCCAGATGTTAGACTTTGCAGACAAAATCTTCAAAGCCATAGTAAATGGAAGGTTGCCCCATGTTTATGAATTAGGGTAATGAATGTTGTTAATATGGCAAGAATCCCCAGAGTAGCCTACAGATTCAATTCCGTCACTATCAAAATCCCAGCTGGCTTTTTGTGTTTTTGTTGTTTCCAGAAATGGACAAGCTGATCCTAAAATTCATATAGAAATACAATGGGCCAGAATAGTCAAAAGAATCAATTAAAACCAGTGTTTGTGAGAATTTGACTTACAGAGTTGTATATTCTTTAGAGGACAAAATTCTTATCTGTGAACAGGAATCATTTGCCTTGTTGTGGGCAGGAAAAATTTTCTATCGCTTTAAGTTTACTGTAACGTTAACCATACAGGATTGTAAAATAGCCTAGTCAGTAGCAAATCAGTCTGAAGTGCACACTTCTATGGAATCATATTCCCTTGAGGGTTTGTCAGAAAATGCACAGCACTCTCCTCTTTTCAGAAGATTTTTTTTTTTTTTTGCCCATTTCCATATGTTTTTATCCAGGTATAACAAGTGATTTAAATGGGTAAGGCTTTGATGGAATGAATTTGTATATTATTAAGAAAGACCTGGGCTTCCCTGGTGGCGCAGTGGTTGAGAGTCCACCTGCCGATGCAGGGGACACGGGTTCGTGCCCCGGTTCGGGAAGATCCCACATGCCGCGGAGCGGCTGGGCCCGTGAGCCATGGCCGCTGAGCCTGCGCGTCCGGAGCCTGTGCTCCGCAACGGGAGAGGCCACAACAGTGAGACGCCCGCGTATCGCAAAAAAAAAAAAAAAAAAATTCAGAAAGTTTCAAAAACCAAAACTTGAATTTGCTATGTATCAGCAAGTATTTACATAACTATATATTTCATTAGGTATTATAAGTAATCTAGAGATAGTTTAAAGTATATGGGAGGATGTACATAGGTTATATGCAAATACTGAACCATTTTGTACAAAGGACTTGAGAATTCACAGATTTTGGTACCTTGCAGGGACGGGGGTGGTCCTGGAACCAGTCCCTCGTGGGTTCTGAGGGAACAGTCTACTACCCCTCCCTAACCCCCTACTAATTTGTCTAAATACATGTGGTTCAGTAGAGATGTGAAAGTGCCTGTTCTGGTCATTTCAATAGTAAATAGGTATACCGAGAGCTCACATTGGTGAGAATATTGAAGACATCATTTGCCCTGGGAAGCAGACCCCTGCAAAGACAAAGGGACTTAGAACACTAGAGGCACTTCTCTCTGGCATGAAACTGGGCATTGCCCACCTTGCTTAGGAATCCCAAGGGGCAAAAGCCAGACCAAATGATTTGAATTTGGTGCAGAGGGATGGACACAGAGAGTGAGTCCCAGGTGTTAGGCTTAGGCCTTAATTCCTGTATAAATACTTTAAGTGCAAAAAAGGATAACTAATGTAAAGACAAATGTTAATGGACTGTCACTACAGCTGGTAGTTAGGTACAGCCAAAATCATGAAGGTGAGATGTGATGCCTGAAACTAGGAAAATGTCCTATTAGAGTAAGTTGCCTTGTGAAAGGGCAAATGGTAGACCCACTTGAATGGGACAACAAAAACCTGTAACTGATTATAAATTAACTCCAGGGGAGAGGATATCTAATAACCTTATTATTCTTTTATTAATCTGACAATATTTGTAAAAAAAATTCCATTCCTCTAGGATTTAGCAACTTTGAAAAGGTAGATATGAATCTATATCTAAAATTATTTCTCAGTATTCTTAAATAATAATTAGTTTATCTAAGGTCAATGACCCATGCACCTAAATATATGCATTATTTAATATTCATATTACAGATTTAATATTTAAATGATTAAAATATATAGTATATATGTTTATATATGTTATAGTATATAGATATACATTTATAGTTTATAAACATACCTTTTACTACATAAGAATGAAATATTTTGCAAGCAGAATGAATAATATAATTCTGGTGATTTTAATATGGTTGACAATTTTGGAAAGTAGGTTATTGCTTTTGAAGTGGCCAAAGTTATTTTCTGAAATGCAGTTTGAAAGCACCTAAAAAGCAAGGAACAAATAACATGCAGATGCCATAAACAGAGGCTTGCAAACTGCTGGCAAGTAGGCTGAATTCAGCTCCTAAAACAGGTTTGGTTCATAAAGGTCAGGATTCTACTGATTTTTAATTTTAATTATTTGATTATGCACACATTCCCCAATATTCTAGTTTAAATCACTCCTTATTTTCTTAATTCTAATAAGTTTCACTCATTTACATTTACTTCTTGGACCCTATATCCATTTGCATTTGATACTGCTGCCTGAGCCCCTTATTTTCCGGAAGGAAATAATTACTAGTAGATTTGCAGAATAAGAGTGTCAACCCACCCCAGAGGCTACTGAGATTTTCAAGTTAGGAGACTGGTATTGATATTTCCTTTTCCTCTCCTCCAGGTCACACAATAATAAGGGCAATAGTAACATCTAGTCCATGCATATTCACTACCAGTCCTCTGTGGTAGGTTTCGTGATTAGCACCGACTTATAAATAAGGAAACTGAGACACTAATTACTTTCTCAAGTTATTAAGTGATGGAGCCAGGATCCTAACATGGGTAACTGGGCACTGAGACCTTTGCTCTTCAGTACTTCTCTATTTGACAGCAGTTAATACACTGATAAAGCACCCAATGACTCAAAGGCAATCTTAGTAATAATTGCACAGCTATAAGCACTTACTATGGACTGGGAACTGTACTAATCACTCCGCAAAAATTATGTCACTTAACCATCATCCAAACTTATGAAGTAGGTATTTTTATTATCTCTGTTTTACTGACGAGAAAACTAAGGCACAGAGACGTTATTGGCCAGTTCAAGGTCATATAGGAGTTAAGGGGCATAGCCAAAATTTTAATTCATTCAGTCTAGTTCCAGAGCTTGTGTTCTGAGGGTTATCTTTATATTTATTTTAAGACATTGCAAATAATCTGTGAAGCAGGAATATGTCACCACAGAAATATGTCCTACAAGTTATTTATTACTTTAATCTCTATAGATACTTATGTGCAAAAACAGATTCTCTTAGCCAAACAATGCTTTATCTATTGCTGGAGTGTGTAGCCTCTTATTTAAAGGACTCTCCATACTGTTCCACGTTCCAACTTTAGAGTCATTTTTTTTATTATTATTCAGGCAGAAACTCACTTAAAAACACAAATACTTTATTTCAGAGGCATTATTGAGTTTATCATTCATATAAAGAGTAAGTATCTGGTAGGGTAAGGCAGCAACACAGGTCTTTCTTGATATGCACAACAGTTTCAGATACCAAAGTCTCTGGGTCCTGGAGAAAATAAGTAGTATCACCAACAACTATCAAGTATACTATTTGTGGGTCTATTTTATTATGAGAGAAGAACAGGAAGGTGAACTACCTCAGGCTTACATTATCTGTCTGGTTCATTTGGCGTTTGTTTTTTAAATATTTTATTTATAAAATAAAGTAAGCAAGATCAGGGAAACTAATCCCAGTTTGTTTGAAGCTTTCCCTGTCTGAAATGTCAGTGTCCCAGGAGCTCCCTCGGTCCTGAGCAAAACCAGGATGATTGTTCACTATGACCTGGGCTCTTCTGAAGGCAGGTAAAAACCTTAGTGGAGTTTACTGCTTTCCTGCCCAATCTCATGTATCATCCAAAGGACAAAGTTTGTGACTATAGGAAGTATGGGCAAATGCCCACCAAGACTCAGGTAAACATGCAGTAATATGACTAGATGCACTGGAAATTGAAATAGAAATGTTCCTCTGCAAATCAGCTTGGTTTATTGACTAGGTGCACTGGAAATTGAAATAGAAATGTTCCTCTCCAAATCAGCTTGGTTTATTATCAAATAGTCTCCGTATGGTCTAATCAAATGTTTTAACATTTTAATAAGGTCAGCATAATTTGTTCACTAAGATGATGAAATAAGTAACTGCCTAATCCATTTTTAAATTGTTGCTGCCTTTATTTTCATGTACTGTCTTATCATAAAGAGATAGAGGGAAACTAAAACCCTTGAAAGTCTCAATGAGCACTCAAGGAAAGCATATATCATGCTTCATATCCTAGGAAATGCAAGATTAACTCTTCTTACCATAGCATACCCTTATCATAACATTAACATTCTAGCCCCTTGTCAAGTATTTTGCTCCTTTGAAGTCTAAAATTAAATTCATTGTTAGTTCACTTTAGTGACCTTAGTCATGCCCCTAGTAAATAAGCACTTCTTTATGGGACTATTGCATAGATCTCCATTTAACATACAGCTAACCTAAAAAGGCAGTGTTCAGTGACTCATATCTGGGTGATTATTTTGTTGCTAATAACCTGCTTCTCTGAGGAATAAACCTGTACTTTGAACCATGATGATTCTTAAATCAAAAGTAGCAAAACCTGTGGGGAAGACAACATTTATAGTTGAAAATATTGATTTATGTATGCCAGAACTTGGTTTCAGGTGTTATTACATTTCACCTGTATGGAATAAGAAAATGAGTTTTCATCAGTAGAACCTATTATTTGGAATGAATTGGACTTGCGGAATTAAAAGAAGATAGTCGATATACCTTACACCTATACTGTGAAATTCAATCTTAAGTTACCTCCTTAAAAAGAAACTATAAGAGGTAATTTTCTTCAAATAATGATACCATGCTCCACGAATAGCATGTCTTCAAATGTAATACTGAAAGCTATGCACTATTAATCATTATTTCTATATCATATTTTACTTAATGAATTTCAGTTATTCCATATAAGTATTGCTGTCATTCAACAGACCTGGTTCTTTATTAGCTATTTGTTTTTTGGACCAGGCATGAACTAAACACCTAGCTGCTAGGGACCAGGACATTTTTCTGAGGAATCACAGGTTATGCACTGGCAGCTCAAGGAATGCCGTTCACACAACTGAACTTGACCTTGTTCTAGGTATGATATTGGCAAAGAAACCATCTTACCATGGAGAAACCATCTTACCAGGGATAATTTAAATATTTCAGGATCAAAGTCAACTATCAACTGTATTTAAGTTTATAAGTTACAATTGAATCTTACTTTAAGTAAGTAAAATAGAAAACTTGTTATTCAAAGTCCCCTAATATTCTTATAGTTTGGTAATATTTAACACAGTGTATATGTATTTTGTAACTGAAACAGGATGATGTGTAAGTCAGTAACCATATGTTTCACTTAGGGGGGTGGTCAATGAATTTATTTAAAAATGTTTTCATTTTTAGATGGATATTTTAGCAAAAGATGCACATAAACATTACCCTGAAAACAGAAATGGATATCAATAGAAAGAAGTATATCACTTACATTAATTCAACCTTTTGTATTAATTACTCATCCAGTTCTGTCTAGTTTATGGTCAAGTAGAAATTAAAGTGTTTTTTGTTGTTGTTGTTTTTTAAGTTTTATGGCTTGAAGGGCATATATTTTGTTTGGGGTAACCTGTAATATATTTAATTAGTGAGGGTAAAAAAGAAGGAGAATTTAAATTTATTTTTGAGCCCTTCTGAGGAGCCAAAATTTTTACCTATTTTATTTAATTTTCAGAGAACCCAGTAAATCAGATATCATACTTTTTCCCTCTTATGTACAAGTGAGCACGCTCTAAAAGGGAAACTAACATGCTAGAGATCACATGTTTTAAAGACAAACGGTTCAAAACATGGCCGTTCATACTCAGATCCTTTCTTTATTTACCCTGTTAGATCAGCAACCAGATACAGTCTTTGCATTGTCATTATTTCGAAGGATTAATGCAGATGTATGTGTTTGAATATGTGTCTTATTGCAAAAATTTAGAGCTATGTCTTAGAATTAAGGAATAGAGTGGGATATATATTAATTCCAATCATTTTTCAATGCAGAGATTTTGTACCTGTCAATAGAGTTCGTTCTCGCCAGATTCCTGAGATGTAAAATAGACCTCAGTCATCCAAAAGTCTTGGAGCTTTCTTAAGGCTGAACTGGGAAACACTGAAGTTCCCCCTTCTCGGCTGTAAAACTGCCCTGTGCTCTCCACGCCAAGGTGATAATATAGAATAGATGTGGAAATGTTTAGTAGGCAAAGGCTGTTTTTGTGTATTTTTCCCAGCAAACAGTAGAAATTTCTATATATTGATACAGATTTAGATTACTGTGCTTATAAGATATGAACAAACACCATACAAATAAATTTAACATATATCCAAGAGTCATAGAAAAAATATCCAGTACCTCATAGAGTATAAACTGTTGTTTCTGGAATCCAAGAGGAGAATTCAACCATTCCTTTATCATACTCAGAAAAGTCTAACTTTTGGAGGGATTTCTATCATAGACATTCCAGTGGGCTACAAAGCATGCAATTTTAAAGTCCCACCTAGCCCAAGCTGCTCTTGCCTTGACATTTTGGGTTGTTGTTAAGAAAGCTACAAAAAATGTCAGAGAGACTGACACTGCGTAAGCTTCCTTTCTTTTCTCTGACTGAGGTTAATAAAGTTGAAATATTTGAAAGTTATACTTAAAAAAAAAAATGAATGTGATTTCATACAAGCTACCAAAGGCGTCTCAGCATCAGTGTACTCATATGTAAAATAAGCATTGATATATTTTTCAAGAGTTCATTGTGAGACTGTAATGAGATAATTTATTACAGCACTAAGCCTAAGGGTTGGCACAGAGTATTTCTGTCTTCTAATATAATTTCCTACCAACTAATTTATGCCTGCATTTCATTAAAATATACTGGCTATTTTAGGTTTTCTATTCAGATATTAAATATTTCAGTGGTTCATAGTTGTAATTGATATTTTATATCTATTTTACATTGTAATGTTCAAAATACATGTGATTTATACTTTTAACAAATTTACTAAACAATTAAAAAGATCAGTTTATGTAATAAAGGAAGGTTGTTAGCAAAATTGTTATTTCACTTCTGTACAACATAAAGGAGTAAAGATGTTGACAAATTAAAAACAAACTGAAGCATAATTAATAAAAAAATCTTATACTCTTTGGAAAAAAATGGAGTGCAGTAGAACAATCATATATTTATGCTGTACCTTACTTGTCAGTTATCAAGTATTGATTATTTTCATTTAAGTTATTGATTCAAGGCTGTGGTCTACCTGATATATCTGTAACTAAGAAGCCATTTGAGAAGGTTCTTATTCTGCTGTCAAAATGAATCATGCTCATAATATCTTAGAAAATGAAAGGTGATCAATTCCCACACATAAAGCACACGTCAGTTTCTGTGCTTGTAGTCATATCTGTATTCACTGTAAAAGTTTTTACAATCATAACTTCATTCAGTGTCTTCAGTAAATCTTTAACAATTTTCAATATCTTTTTATCATTTCTCATTGTTTTAACTTTGGATTTCTTTATTATTCTTATTATGTATGGAATGAATTTTTACAAATTCCTGAGGACATAATTTTCATATCATTAATTTCTATTTGCACTTTATGATAGTATATGTATGCTTGCATTATACTTCCTTTCATTCTCTCATCTATTCTTATCAAAATAACATATTGATAGAAATGACCTCCATGGAGAAAATTGAAATATAATGGATACTTGATCCTATTGTCTATTCATTAAAATCTATGTGTACCAATAACAGTTGTTCTATTTATCGATGAAATAGTTCATTTAAAAAAAAAAAGAAAAGAAAAACAAGAGGAACTTATGCATGGGAGCATAGAGAACATAGTTTACTGGGATATCTCAGTATGCAGGACAAAGAAAGTTTGGACACAGAAAAGTCCTAAAAGTATGCATTATTAAAGTCATCAAGTAAAACTGCACGCTCATTTTTAATGCACAGAATAGGTGGTATCCCAGATGAATTACATTGTGAAATAGTCTTTCCATATTAACTATGTATTTGTATTATACATTAAGATTTTAAAAAGTAAATCTCGTCTCTCTCTCTCTCCTCCGTCTCCTCTCTCTCCCTCTCTCTCTCTCTTTCTGTCTCCCCACACACACACCCCCACACACATACTCATCAGTATTTTATAAGTGCACAGTAGCTTCACAAGTTTCCATTGGTTTCTACTTCATCAGCTATTTGAGGCTCTGTTATTAGATACTTGGACAAGTAAGTTCATTAGATATTCTGAATGACTTGAGTCCTTTATCATTATGAAGTGTCCCACTTTATTCCTAGTAATATGTCTTGTTCTGAAGTCTAGTTTTTCTAATATTTTTTTAAATTAAGTTTTATTGGCATATAGTTGCTTTACAATGTTATGTTAAGTTTCTACTGTAAAGTGATTCAGCTATATGTATATACACATCCCCTCTTTTTTGGATTTCCTTCCCATTTAGGTCACTGCCGAGCACTGAGTAGAGTTCCCTGTGCTATGCAGTAGGTTCTCATTAGCTATCTATTTTATACATAGTATCAATAGTGTATATATGTTAATCCCAATCTCCCAATTCCTCCCACCCCCCCTTCCCCCTTGGTATCCATATGCTTGTTCTCTACGTCTGTGTCTCTATTTCTGCTTTGCAAATAAGATCATCTATACCATTTTTCTAGATTCCACATATGTGCATTAATATACAATATTTGTTTTTCTCTTTCTGACTTACTTTGCTCTGTATGACAGTCTCTAGGTTCATCCACATCTCTACAAATGACTCAATTTCGTTCCTTCTTATGGCTGAGTAATATTCCATTGTATATATGTACCACAACTTCTTTATACATTCCTCTGTTAATGGGCATTTAGGGTGCTTTCATGTCCTGGCTATTGTAAATGGTGCTGCAATGAACATGTGTCTTTTTGAATTATGGTTTTCTCTGGGTATATGCCTAGTAATGGGATTCCTGGGTCACATGGTACTTGTATTTTTAGTTTTCTAAGGAACCTCCATACTGTTCTCCGTAGTGGCTTGGCTGTATCAATTTACATTTCCAGCAACAATGCATGAGAGTACCCTTTTCTCCACACCCTCTCCAGCATTTATTGTTTGTAGATTTTTTGGTGATGGCCATTCTGACCGGTGTGAGGTGATACCTCATTGTAGTTTTGATTTGCATTTCTCTAAAATTAGTGACGTTGAGCATCTTTTCATGTGCCTCTTGGCCATCTGTATGTCTTTGTTGGAGAAATGTCTATTGAGGTCTTCTGACCATTTTTTTTTTTGACTGGGCTGTTCGTTTTTTTGGTACTGAGCTGCATGAGCTGTTTGTGTACTTTGGAGATTAATCCTTTGTCAGTTGCTCATTTGCAAATATTTTCTCCCATTCTGAGGGTTGTCTTTTCATCTTGTTTATGATTTCCTTTGCTGTGCAAAAGCTTTTAAGTTTAATTAGGTCCCATTTGTTTATTTTTGTTTTTATTCTCCTTACTCTAGGAGGTGGGTCAGAAAAGGTCTTGCTGCGATTTGTATCAAAGGGTGTTCTGCCTGTTTTCCTCTAAGAGTTTTATAGTGTCTGGCCTTATGTTTAGGTCTTTAATACATTTTGAGTTTATATTTGTGTATCTAATATTAATATATCTACTCCATCATTCTTGGTTGGTATTTGCCTGGTATATTGTTTTCAATCTTTTAGTTTTACTGTATTTATATCTGCACATTTTAAGATCACTTTCTTGGAACATCATATAGTTTGGTCTTTTTTTTTCTCTGACAATGTTTGTTTTTTAATTACATAGTGTGTTTAGATCTGCACCCTTCAATGTGGTAGCCACTAGCAGCATGTGGCTGGTGAACTTTGAAATGTTGGTGAATTGATATCTCAGATGTGTACTGTAAGTATAAAATACACTCCAGAGTTCAAAGACATAGAATAAAATGTAGACTGTCTCATTAATGATATATTGATTACATGTTGGAATAATAATATTTTAAAATATTTCTTTAAATATACTAAATTAAATTAACCTTTTATTTCCTAGTGTGGACCACAGAAATATTTAAATTATGTTAGTGGCTCCAATTATATTTATATTGAATAGTTTTGGTTTATGCCACTTACATTTAGGTAAATGGTTGTAAATCTGTCATCTTGTTTGTGTTTTATACTTTTGTGCACATCTTTTTTCTTCCCAATTCCATCTTTTTCTTCCTTCTGTTAGATTGTTTTTATGATTCTACCGTATGTCTACTGTTGGCTTATTAGCTAGAACTCTTCTCAGTGGTTACTCATGGGTTTGTAAAATACATCTTTGATTTAGAATTTACCTTAAAATAATATTATACTTTATGGATGGTTAAAGATGCTTATAACAGTGTATATACTTCCATTTTCCTCCTCTCATCTTTTGTGCTATTTTGGCTTCATTATACTTAACCATATACTCCAAAATCCACAATAAGGTGTCAATTATCATTAAAAGATATTAAAAATCAGGAATACTGTGTCTTATGTAGACCCACATATATGCAGTTTAATTCATTCTTCATTTAATTGTGTATATACTAATTTCTATTTGGTACTCTTTTTCTTTTTCTTAAAGATCTTTGTAAATGTTCTGGTAGAACAGGTCAACTGATGAAGAATTCTCCCACATTTCATTTTTCTAAAACATCTTTGATTTACCTTTGTTTTGAAAGATATTTTTACTAGGCATAGAATTCTGAATATGTAATTATCTTTTCCCCCTATACATAACATTTGTTTTTGTTTTCTGACTGCTTTAATAGATTCTCTTTATTGTTTTCAGCCTTTGATGTTCTTGGTGTGGTTTATTTTATGTTTATTCAACTTAAAGTTATTTAGGAGACTTTCCTGTATCTGGGATTTCAGTGTTTCCTTTATATTTAGAAAATTTATAGTTATTACTTCTTTAAATATTTTCCCCCTCTTCACCTCCATTCTGGAATTCCAATTACAATACATGTATGTATCCCACAGGTCACTGTAGGTCTATTCATTTTTCTTGTTTTCTGTCTTGCTTTTTTATATTGGATAATGTCTATTGTTGTGTCTTTAGACTCAATGACATTTTCTTCTTTAGACTCAATGACATTTTCTTCTCAATGATATTTTCTGAAATATCAATTTTTCTGTTATCATCCTGTTTATTTTTTAAATAAAATATTTTAGTTTTCATATGTAGAATCCACTCACACCTTTTTTTAATCTTTCATTTTTCTCTTCATTATGTTCAAGTTTTCTTTGCCATCCTTGAACATAGTAATAATATTTATAATAGAAGTTATAAGGTTTTCTGCCTATTTCATCTTCTCTATAATTGCTATTAATTTATTTTTTCTGTTTATATTTTATATTTTCCTCTTCATTACTCACCAATTATTTTTGTTTGGATACTGTTCATCATGGATTTTGTGTTTTGAGTGCTATATTCATGGAGTATAGGACTTTGTTCTTGCACACACATAAATTAGTGAAGATTAGTTTTACCTTTTAGAGATTTGCATTTAAGCATTTTCATGTGTGTCCAGAATACTTTTTAATCTAGGCCTAATCTAGCTGCAGTCTAGGGCATGACCCTTTGGAGGTCTCTAACCAATGCCTTGTCTTTATGGGATTTTCTGATTCTGGCTGGGGGGAATGGAAACTCTTCCCAGCCCTATGAACTCCAAAAAAGGTTTAACCTACTATTCACTTGTGGTTCTTTTCTTGACATTGGGAATTTCAAGCCCTGGTTTTATGCACAGGTTGGTACTCTGTCTAATAAAATGTGACACAGAGACACAAAGTGAGCAAATGCTGTTGGAAAAATGGTGCCAATAGTCTTGCTCTGTGTAGGATTGCCACAAACTTTCAATTTGAAAAATGCAATATCAGTGAAGCACAATAAAATGAGTGATGCCTACGTAAGCTTCCTGAAGACCAAGACTGGGTCTGTCTCCTTTATTATTGCATGCCCAGTGGCTTCTATATTACCTGGACAGTAACATGCACTCAACAATTATTAGTAACATAAATTAATAAATGAACAAATAGGAAGAGTCTTAAACAGTGTAATTCATAGCTCATCCAGAGTCACTCTGCTCTTTAAGATATATCTAAGGTTAACTTAATTTCCATTCATACATTACTGAAAGTCACATGCCTTCCCAGACATCTCTGAAAATTCCTGAGGGATAATATTATGAGTCTCATGTAGAAGGGACTTCTTACCTCTGCTTAATTAATTTAATTTAAGGCTGTTCTCATTATTCACATGGATCATTACTTTTAGATTCTATATTGGCCAGATGGAGAACAACACTATTTTTTTTAATGGGAAGAGTCTTAAAATAGAATACATGTTTAATAGCACAGACATATACTTACTTGTTGAAATAAATAATATTCATAAAAACATAACTCTGAGATGGCTTAGTGGATACATAGATGACATCTACAGTTTGCCTACTACATATGAAGTTGAACATTAGTCACACCTGTTCTTAAAATTTTGCTCAGTGTTTTGGTCAAATCACACTTTGCCCTCCCATCACGTTGCTGTGACATGTTGCTGTTTCTTGCTCTCTCAATCTTCACTTGTGTTTTCTGGCTTCTTTTAGTTCATCTTAGCAAGAAATTGACCAGATAAACAACAAATCAACCAAATGAAAGCCCCCAAAACCTCTCATATTCTTAATTAGGGGAAAGTGACTGGTTCTAGCCCTTTGCTCTCAATTACAATCTAGGATTCAGCCCTCTTTCCAGGTGCCAAAGAAATCTTAAAAATTACTGCTTGTCAGGCTAACATATTTCAATTAATTTCCTATACAAAGCTATTCTTATATGCTTCTCCTATTTGAGTAGTAGGGATTGACTTTTTAGTTTTCTAATTTAATAGAGAATTGGTTACTGACCACATAGTGCTTTTAATAAATAGATCATAGAGCGTTTAAGGTAGCCATTATGAGAAAAGGCTGAAAGAATTTAAGATCAGATAATTGCAAAAAGTTGTAAGATTTATAAAAAGAAAAGAAAGAAGGAAGGAAGGGGGAGGAAGGAAGGACAGAAGGAAGGAAGGAAGGAAAGAAGGAAAGAAGGAAGGAAAAAGAAAAAAGGAAAAAGGAAGGAAGGGTCATCTCCACTTCTTAATTACCCATGATATTGAGGAGGCTTATATTATACTGAATTGTAGTTCAACTTCTCCATCTAGCTACTTCTGCATCCTTCACTCCCTCATAGGGAACGTTCTCTAGACCATTCCTAATATCCCACTTATGTACAAATCCCATGTCTGACAACACCAAGTAAATAGTGAATAATTTACATGTTTGAGGGCTGTAAATTTGGAAGGGCCCAATAAATAACACCCATCTTGTCTCTCTGAATTCTAAAACATTAAGAAACAGACATAGGACTCAAGCAGATAGAGATCGAAATACTATTTTTCTTTTTAACTGACAAAGGCAAGGTTATAACTTAAATGTGTGGCAGTAAAGGGCTTCTTCATGCCACACTCAGAAGTAAGCAGTCTCACCTTGTTGGAAGTTGGTGGGATAACTGCAGACATATTATTACAGAATAAGTTTTTTACCAGAATTAAAATTTTTGGCATTAAAGAACTTAGAAGACTGTATCCTTTTTGAAAGGAAATAATCCCAAAGAAGAAAAGGAAGAACTAAGCCAAGCAGAGGTAGTTCCATTTCCTACACCTATCCAGTTTTATTGTTTGTTCCTCTTCCCCTTAGAAACACTGGTAGCTTTTACATTTTTTTGTCTTTATTTTGTTGTTGGTGGTGGTGATTTTATGAGACAGAAAGCTTGAGTTGCGACGTAAAGCTAAAGAATGCAATTGTATTGACACTAATTTTTCAGGTTAGGCAGGATCTGTAACTATGACTGTTGACGCCCACACATACAAAATATTTAAAAACCTTTTTAGTAACTTACTTTTTTGAGCGTAGGAGATTTCCATGTGCATCCAAGGGTTGTTCTTCATATTCCACCTCAATACATATAGCTTTATAGCTTTGTTTTCTGTAAAGAGTTTGGCTAAAGCTCATCACAACACAAGAGGATACTCTGACCTCAACCTACATCTGAGTTTCTCCCCACAATTGGACATAATAATGAAGTTTCAGTACCTTTTTTTTCCATTGCCTCAGCTTCTTTTATTATTTTATTATTGCCTCAGCTTCTGCACTGTAAAAACAAACCAGCAACACTAACAATACGAATTCATTCATTCTACCTTTGCTTTATCTTTGCAAATTTTACTTCTTTTGGATTTGACTCATGCTTGAGATTTCAACCATTATTTAATAGAAGGAATATGGCAGCTAACCTTTAATATTCATGCTAACCTTTATTTTTCTCGAAGGCAATTAGCATTTATTTTCAGCACTACTGTTATTCACAATTTAGACTATAGTATTTGATCTCATTGCCTCCTCTGTTTGTCAATGAAGTTTGAACACTAAGTGCCTAATGAATACTTATTAAATAACTGAAAGATGGTTGAATGTGTGATATTTCTTACGACCTTGAATTATTAATCTCAGAGTGTTTGCTGTTGTTTAGGGACATTATCTCTGTAATAAGGAGGGAGTAAAGAATACAAATGATAGATTAGAAGGATTCTAAGGATAACCACTAGTATCCGTGCCTATGAAAAGACGGGCAAATAAGAAAATATATTTCTTTGAGAAATTGCTAAAAAGGAACCATTTAATTCCTTTAATACAACTCAGAAAAGTACTTTCAAATATATGGCATTTTAAAATAGTACAATGTTGTAGTTGGGATGGACCAAAGGACACTATAGTATGGTAGAAATAACTTGAGCTTTGAAATCAAATGGTTCATCTAGGACTTAAGTCTCAACTCTTCTCAACTGTGTAACCTTGACAGTTACTTAAACTCTTTGATTCTCATATTCTTTATTTTCAAAATGGTAAGCATACTAAAAGAAAATATACAGATAGCAAGTAAGCATATGAAAAGCTGCACCACATCTGTCATCAGTGTAATGCAAATTACAACAATGATAAGATACCACTACACGGGCTTCCCTGGTGGTGCGGTGGTTGGGAGTCCGCCTGCCGATGCAGGGGACACGGGTTTGTGCCCCGGTCCGGAAGGATCCCACATGCCGTGGAGCAGCTGGGCCCGTGAGCCATGGCCGCTGAGCCTGCGCGTCCGGAGCCTGTGCTCCGCAATGGGAGAGACCACAGCAGTAACAGGCCCGCGTACCGCAAAAAAAAAAAAAAAAAAAAAGTAAAAAGATAGCACTACACACCTAACTGAATGGCCAGATCCAGAACTCTGACAAAACCAAACGCTGGTGAATATGTGGAGCAACAGGAACTCTCATTCATTCCTGATGGGAATGCAAAATGGTACAACCACTTTGGAAGACAGTTTGGCTACTTCTTACAAAACTAAACATACCCTATTGTAGGATTCAGCATTCATGCTCCTTAGTATTTACCCAAATGAATTGAAAACTTCTGTCCAAAAAAAAAGAAACTTGTACATGGGTGTTTATAGTATATTTCTTCATAATTGCCAAAATTTGGAAGCAACCAAGATGTCCTTTAGTAGGTGAATGGAATAATAAACTGTGGTACATCCAAACAGTGGAATATTATTCAGCACTAAAAAGAAATGATCTATCAACCCATGAAAAGACATGGAGGAAACTTAAATTCATATTACTAAGTGAACAAAGTCAATTTGTTAAGGTTACATACTGTGATTCCGACTCTATGACATTCCGGAAAAGGCAAAACTGTGCAGACAGTAAAAAGGTCACTGATTTCCAGGGTTTCAGGGTAGGGAGGGATGAATAGGCAAAGCACAGAGGATTTTTAGGGCAGTGAAATTGCCCTGTTTAATACTATAGTGGTGGGTATATGTCTTTATACATTTGCCCAAACCCATAGAATGTACAGCACAGAGAGTGAGGTGGGCAGGGAGTATATAGGAAATCTCAGTACCTTCTCGATTTTGCTTTGAACATAAAACTACTCTAAAAAATAAAGACATTAAAAAATACTTTAAAATGTTGTGATAAGAATTAGATGTAATCATCTGAGTGAAATAACTGACACAAATAATTGTTCAATTCAGGCTCAACTAAATTGCATTATATCTTAAATTAATATTCTGTGAATGATGAGAAATATGTTCATCACAATCCTTTTTCATTCTCATTTCCATCGCAGAAGTTTTACTAAAAATGCTTGAAAGCTTTTCTAACTACCTAAATTCTGTTATATAAAATAATATTCTTTGAATGGTCAATTTTTAGCTATTATTTTCAAAGTAAAATCAATTGTTATCATGAATAGTATGAAAAGTATGAGAAATGTGTATATTTTCTAGAATGAAACAGATATGTTGAAGATCTCGGCTCAAACTATATTATGAAGAGGTCTTTGACCTGAAAGCAAAATATCAATCTGAAACATTGGCTTCCTCTTTCAAAAATAATTGGAAGTTAAATTTGCAATTATGAATTAGTTAATTATTCTGTGTCTGTTGTGAACTCATTCTCAAACTCTAAAAGCTTTGTTAATATCTCTACACTTTGACATGAGTGGGTTTGCTGAGGCTCAAACTGACTTAAGCCTGGATTTTCTTCTTCTCGGTGTTGTTTAAAGATAGCATAGGTCTTTTGTTTCCTTCAAATAAATACTGATGAATAAAAATTTGACACCTTAGCATTTGAATGATCATGACTCATATTATTGTGAGAGGATATAAATACATATGTATACATAATATATACTATATATAATATACATAGACATACAAAATTAATTTTTCCAAATTTTAAACTAATACCAGAACAATTCCTTTTTATGTTTACCATTGCTACTTCATTGCGTCTTCTGTCGTAGTTTAACATCTTTGATAGAATGGGTTTTATTTCCAGGTTATGTATTTCTCCCTTAATCTTGATGATTATATTGCTTACAAAAAGTGGCCTCAGTTCATCAGTCCTCTATATCCATGACCTATGCAATATCACTTTGCAGCTGCAGCTATTAAGGGGGTGGAGTCTATTTCCTAACCCTTAAATTTAGGCCGGCTTTGTGACTTACTTTGGAAAGTAGAATGGAAGAGAATGGTTTGTGTGCCAATTTTCAGCATACGTCCAAAAGGTCTTTTATGTTCCACTTACTTTCAGAATCCTGCTGCTAAATTTAAACAAGCCAGTACTAGCCTGTTGGATTGTGAGCAATGTTGTTACCTCCACCTATGTCAGCTAATACCAGCCAAAGAGACAGCCAACCACTACACATATGAATGAAACCATCCTGGAGTAGACATACCCAGCTGACCTGTCAAATGCATGAGCGATCCCAACCCAGATGAGCTGAGCCTGTATATGTTGTTCAGTAGAACCTCTCACTTGACCCACAGACTGACGAGCAATGACAAGTACTTATCCTTTTAACCCACTAAGTTTGTCTGTTTATCACAATGCAAGAAATAACTAGTATAGTTTAGCTATTTTCAGATCAAAATAGACCTTTTAAATAACTTTTGATTAAATAGGTCTTGATACTTGAAATGACTGACTGGTACCTTATTTGCTACTCATTTTTCAAGTTTGCTATGGGAAACTATTTATTCATTCATCAAAATTAGTATTATGTTAATTTTATTAAATTCCAATGAATATTATTTTAGAAATGTATTTGACTCAGATTCCCGAGAGAATCTTTGGTAAACCAAGTTTGTTGGAAACTAAAGATAACATTCTTTTTCCAATATGTTCAAAGATTTTGAGTTCCTTTCTGTGAAGAATGAGGTAAAGTGATCCGTAGAGGCAGCAGGTTCTGCTATAATGAGTGATCTAGGGACAGCTACTACAGCATGTATCTTAGTATTTCTTAATTATATTTCAGTCATTCATGATTCTCCTATCCATGGATCATCTTTATGAAAAAAACCCCGCCATAATCAAGATTTTCATACTATTATTATGACTGAAGTAAAATAACCAGTCCTGTGCTGGAGACTACTAGATAATGAGGTAAAGAGCTTTTTAAAAATACTTGTTAGGGCTTCCCTGGTGGTGCAGTGGTTGAGAGTCCGCCTGCCGATGCAGGGGACACGGGTTCGTGCCCCGGTCCGGGAAGATCCCACATTCCACGGAGCGGCTGGCCCCGTGAGCCATGGCCACTGAGCCTGCGCGTCCGGAGCCTGTGCTCCGCAACGGGAGAGGCCACAACAGTGAGAGGCCCGCGTACCACAAATAAATAAATAAATAAATAAAAATACTCGTTAGTGCCTGGCAGCAGATGCATGAGGGCCAGCCCTAGCAGGGGCTTTCCCTAGTGCCTGGCAGCAGGCGTGCAAAGACACATGCACCTCAATGCTCATTGCAACACTATTTACAATAGCCAGGACATGGAAGCAACCTAACTGTCCATCAACAGAGGAGTGGATAAAGATGTGGCACATATATACAATGGAATATTACTCAGCCGTAAAAGGGAACTAAATTGGGTCATTTGTAGAGACGTGCATGGACCTAGAGACTGTCATACAGAGTGAGGTAAGTCAGAAAGAGAAAAACAAATATTATATATTAACACATACATGTGGAATCTAAAAAAAAAATGGTACAGATGATCTTATTTGAAAAGCAGAAATAGAGACACAGGCGTAGGGAACGATCATATGGATACCAAGGGGGAGGAGGTGGTGGGATGAATTGGGAGATGGAGATTGACATATATACCCATATATATATGGGTATATGGGATGACATATATAGTGAAAATATACACTATTGATACTGTGTGTAAAGTAGGTAACTAATGAGAACCTACTGGATAGCACAGGGAACTCTACTCAGTGCTTTGTGGTGACCTAAGTGGGAAGGAAATCCGAAAAGGCGGGGATATGTATACGTATAGCTGATTTACTTTGCTGTACAGTAGAAACTAACACAACAGGCTACACTGCATAACTGAGTCTCTGCCATAGTCAGGAGGTTAGAATATCAGAAAGCTACCTACAGCTTCAGCAGCATCGAGCTAAGAACATCAGGCCTGAAAATGATCCCTGCCATCAAGGCATTCTTTTCTCCCTGTCTCTTTTCCATGTGTAGCAATATGAAGTAATTTTGAACAGAACTGAAAGAGGACAAATAACATCTGTAATCCTAGCTGTAAGAAACAAGGGAAGATGTTGTTTCTAAACTTTTCATTCTATGAAGTACAGGAAGGAATTCTGCAAGGGCTATGGAATCAGCACCAATGAGCCAATCCTTGATCTCTCTATAGTCAAATCCTTTATTTATTCAGTTTCCATATACATTCCTTTTTCCCACATTTAAGCTTCTTGATAACAACAGCAGCAAAAATAAAGCATAACACAGTGCAGTGACAGCATCTATAAATGCAAACAGGCCTGCAGAGGTCAAATAAGTCAGTGTATCACCTTGCCTAGTGAATCTTGAACACAAGCTCATTTTTCTATATAACATGAAACCCTTCTTTGAGATACTATTGTGTGGAAAATCATGATGGTGTATTAGGTATTTAGAAGATTCATAGTTGTTATCACCAGAAGAACTGTGTTGGTGAGAAAGACAGGTAAAGATAAAGAGCAAGGGAAAATTACTCTGCCCTCCTTGATAGAAGGGGACCAGTATACTTGATCTAGCACTGGATGACTGTCTGGTCTTAAGATACGACATCATTTGGAGCAGTTTATCATTTGCCTCTGAGTTAGCAGATTAGAAACTTAACAGTAGCAGTAGACTGATCACCAATAACAAATACAAAATTCATGTTGTTGATCCTGTGCATAATCTCTATTCCCGTCACTACAACAAATTGCACGAGCCATTTGATAAAGCATTGAGATGACTGGCTGGAGAAATAGGATTTCTAAGAAGAAGTCATATTGTTCCGCTGGTTACTGAGATGTTCTTCAAGATATAGAACCAAGTTATTAAGCATTCATATGGGAACAAGCATTTTCATAGCCTGGATGCATTTTGTAAGGTTTATCCTAATACGTCTACTTATATTTTCTAGTATTGATTTATACAAGTCTCTAATCATTCATGAAAACAATTAACCAACATCCAAAAATCACCGTAGATTTAAACCTCCAATGGTAATCTTTCTTTCCTGATAATTAGGACACCCAAATATACTCCTGGAAGTTCTTAATCCACCTGTCATTCAGAGCTGCCTTAAAATGGGACCAAATGACAGTAATAGTTGTTTTATGTCAAGGGATTTCTGGGCTTTCAATCTCAATTATCTTAGGCCAGCATGGAATCTGTATTTCATCTACTGCTTTGGGAATTAGAACCACTCTCAGAAAATCAAGGTAGCATATTTTTATATGAGACATGTAGTATATACACTCATATCAATGAATTTATTCTGCTCTAAAATCGTTCTCCATTCCCTGTTCTAAGAAACCTCAGAATCCATTCCTTTTATAAATGATAAAATCTTGCCCCTCTTCTAGTAGGTATGCCTTTCATTCAAGGTAAAACTTAATAATAGCTCTTTGTGCTATGTTGATTTCTGGCCTCTAATTTATTTATTTATTTATTTGTTTAAAAATCTTTTTGGAGTATAATTGCTTTACAATGGTGTGTTAGTTTCTGCTGTATAACAAAGTGAATCAGCTATACATATACATATATCCCCGTATTTCCTCTCTCTTGCGTCTCCCTCCCACACTCCCTATCCCACCCCTCTAGGTGGTCACAAAGCACCGAGCTGTTCTCCCTGTGCAATGAGGCTGGTTCCCACTAGCTATCTATTTTACATTTGGTAGTGTATATATGTCCATGCCACTCTCTCACTTCGTCCCACCTTACCCTTCCCCCTCCCTGTGTCCTCAAGTCCATTCTCTACGTCTGCATCTTTATTCCTGTCCTGCCCCTAGGTTCTTCAGAATCATTTTTGTTTTAGATTTCATATATATGTGTTAGCATATGGTATTTGTTTTTCTCTTTCTGACTTACTTCACTCTGTATGACAGACTCTAGGTCCATCCACCTCACTACAAATAACTAAATTTGGTTTCTTTTTATGGCTGAGTAATATTCCATTGTATATATGTGCCACATCTTCTTTATCCATTCATCTGTCGATGGACACTTAGGTTTCTTCCATGTCCTGGCTATTGTAAATAGTGCTGCAATGAACACTGTGGTAATGACTCTTTCTGAATTATGGTTTTCTCAGGGTATATGCCTAGTAGTGGGATTGCTGGGTTGTATGGTAGTTCTATTTTTAGTTTTTTAAGGAACCTCCATACTTTTCTCCATAGTGGCTGTATCAATTTACATTCCCACCAGCAGTGCAAGAGTGTTACCTTTTCTCCACACCCTCTCCAGCATTTATTGTTTGTAGATTTTTTGATGATGGCCATTCTGACCGGTGTGATGCCCTCTAAAATCTGGAAAAAATGAAGGGTGGCATGGGAAGACCTGCCTGGCTTTTACAAAGGAATATCTTGGGTGATTCATCAGTCAGAAAGAAAGTTTGTCTTATTCGAGGGGGAGAACCTTGGTGTACGTTGGCTATTTCAAAGTACTCTTAGTCATGCATACTTCCTAAGTGCCATTATTACAATTTTGGGATCCACCAACTTCCATAAATTTTCTAACTTTCACTAAAGATATCTGGAAAATTGAACCTACTTTATAATTCACCAGCCCACAGAATGAGGCCTGGAATCTCATTTTCATGTACAGCAACCGTATTGTTATAAGAGATAAAATAATTCTTTTATGTTAGTCATAGAAACCCTCAGATCTTCTGACTTTGCTACGAGATAAGAAATTAAAAGCTGGTGCCCTTCATTCTCTATTTTTTAAAGATTTTCCTGATTGATTAAAGCACCCAGACTTCCCATAGTCTTTTCATTACTTGCAAAACCCCTAATGATTTTTGCAGCAAAGATTTGGCCACCCAGACTTGCCTTTAATGCCTTCTATTACTTAATTTCAGGTGCTCATCAGTGACAATCCAAGTAACTAAATGTGGAGTTTTAGTGGATTAACTTTTCCTCACTTTATTGCTTTCAAAACTAACTAGCAAATTCCAACTTCCCATATTCTTGAAAGTGTGTGGCCAATGGCTGTTACTGATAACAGTTACTCAAATATTTAATGCTTTGAGTTGTTAGCAACAGTACCACCTTAGCTATTTAGCACTGTAGCTACCTTATGAAATCACTGTGAAAGTGCAACCTGTAGAAAGTTCTACTAATCCACACTGCAGAACTGGACCACCAAGGGTATTATCTGCTGGCTCACAATCAGAAGTTGCACGACTATGAAGTGCAGTTTATAGAACCAATTCTCCTCTGCCAAGAAGAGGAAGCTGCCAAAGTTGAAGCAGTCTCGAGGAGCAGGACATCAGTACAGGATCCAAAAGCACACATTCTCGTCCGTTGATCTGCTTCTTCAAAATGGATGCCTTTTTCTACATGGAGCTTAATTCTTCCTTGAAATTCAATAGCTGGATCTATGTCATGCCTAAAATCTTAACTAGAAGAAGGTCTAGGAAGTGTAGTTTTACCTGGCATGTTCTCCTCTTCTCCTAGAAAGTATGATTAAAAGGGATTAGTGAGTATTGAGTAAACAAATCTGTATCATCAGTATAAAATTGTTGGACCTTTAAATTATGTCATAGATATTTTACAAGTTTTGTAATTTATATGCACAAGTTTTAAAGTCTTTATTTTGTAGAATAGAATATAATTTGTAAATAAAAGGAAAAAAGAAAAGAATACATTTATCTTTATAGAAAGACTAATAAAAATATCTTAGGCAGATCTTTGTTACTTATTTAATTAAAGAAAATGGAAAAGTATATGGTCAATTAGAATAATCTGCAAATAAGAGCATATTAATTTTTAGCCTTGTTCATAATTTGATAAAAACAAAAGTTCAGGATAAAAATTTGTCATATTCTATAGCGATTTCTGATATTTTAATATTTTATATTTAAAACATTTTATTATATACCAATAATTACTCAAAATATTGTATTTATTAATTATAAAAAGTGAAGAAATCAGTCTACAGTATCACATTAAATAAACTTTAGCAAAATATTCCCAAAGACTTATGTAGTAAAAATGCTGTTTCAGTTTGTTGGAGGAGAAGATGGAAAAAGTAGTCAAGGGTAAATAAGGGTCGTAAAAGAGATAAAATATAAAATTCATAGAATAACCAAAACAGAATACAAAACTAAGTTTCAGAAATATTAGGGGGAAAAGATAAGAAAAATAGAAGAGGAAAAAGACAATAACAAAAGGTAATATGGAAAGACAGTAGTTGAGAAAAGGCATTTGAGTATTTTAAAGGTGGCCTTGATAATTTATTTATCAAACAGACAAAAAGTAAGCACTATTAACTCTGCTTGAAGATATAAATAAAACCTACCTTGTGAAAGAATTATAGATTAAGGGAGGGTTTTTAACTTACGAAAAAACTATATATGTAGTAATACTGGGAGAAAATATATATATTACATATATATATGTAATATATATATATATTAAAGAGGAAGAAATGGGGGATATTTCTTAATTTAGATAAAAAAATATGAAGTATTGGAAGCTAGTATTATCCTAAGGAACATAGTTTCTAAGATCTAACACTTTTTTTCCCGGGTAGCAACACTTGTATTAGAAAAGAAGAACTACTCCACTTGATGTGAGGTATATTGGTAGCTGACATTATGGAGGGTTTCCATGTAGAGGTCTATTATTTCAAATAGCACATTAGCATTTGCATGGCCTTAGCATAGGAACAATATTAGGGGACCATTGTCTTCAGAGTCTGTATCTAATTATTAACTGTATGCAAGACCAAAAACCATATGAGGA
The DNA here is from genome assembly GCF_039906515.1 of Pseudorca crassidens. Taxonomy (NCBI): domain Eukaryota; kingdom Metazoa; phylum Chordata; class Mammalia; order Artiodactyla; family Delphinidae; genus Pseudorca; species Pseudorca crassidens. The sequence goes on from NC_090299.1 coordinate 10,428,761, forward strand.
TTACGATAATGACACTTTACCTTTGTACATTTCAAAAAAAAAAATGATTTCCTGTAAATTATCACGTTCAGTTCCTCACAACAATGATATCTTTTTATTCTATTTACCAAAAGCAAAGGGGATCTCAAGAATATTTCTTCAGATTTAATGTTATTAATAACAAAACATAGTACTGAATTTTGTTTTCAAAATTTTGTTTTCAGAAAGCCCAATTCCTTCTATTTTACCATAGCCCCAATTAAGGTTAATGGTTTTCCTCAACTATTCTTTTGCTGCTGACCAAGTTTTCATATTACTAGAGGCTATAAGCATGATTCAAGTTATTGCAGGTTTTAACTACTCATTTTTAAAAAATAATTTTATTTTACATATATGATCTAAATATATGAAAAATATATATGCTGGCTTTGCAAAATGTATTTGGAAGATTTCCCTCCTCTATTCACTGGACATATGTTTTACGCCACTGTAACTGAGAACAT